>NC_134479.1:14232986-14523781 GCF_964194025.1 Convolutriloba macropyga | reverse complement strand
CAAACGTTTACGTTCCTTCTTTGTAGACACGTCTCGCAAAAACAATTCTTGAACTTTCCAGTAAAAATATTTTCTAATATGCACGTGTTCAAAAGGAAAAGTAAATGATTTTTTATCGAAAATTTATTAGCTTTAATAGCCCAAGCATTAGAAATTCTTGGAACAGTGCCTTTTGTTGTCTAGTCAACCAATGACCTATATACATATATATATATATATATATATATATATATATATATATATATATATATATATATATATATATATATATAAAAGATATTCCCCATTTGTAAAACTGTTTTCTGATGATGCATCCATGGTCATGATTGGTTCTAATCATGTTGGCATATAAACTGTTGTCTCTTAAAAAATTCTAGCTGCTGGAATCCACAAACCAAATTCAACGCAGCTGCTTTTACCAAGCTAATTCCAAAAGTATCAAAGTCAAAATTTCCACCTACAAAAATTGTACGGCTTTTGAACCTGTTTAAAAATTTATCATAAGGGACGGATTTTCAAACGTTCAAAGCCCTCTCTAAAAATCAAAAGCTCTTTGTGTGTAACAATTTTACAATGCTGAGAACACGCTTTAAATATCCATAATACATTATAATAATGATTATGTTTTTGGCCCCTTTTGTGCGCAGTGGTCGATTGTTCAAATCACATTCTCAATTTGTTCACAGCAGGACAGGTGCACTTTTAGGACCCAGTGTGACAAATGGCTGAATGCTCAGAAGTCAGAAGCAAAATTTAATAAAAAAGACGTTCAAGTCTTAGTGACAAACAAATACCTATTTTCTATTAGAATCGTAACAATTTGGTAGCGATAGGAAACTTTTCCGTTCGTGCCGCCCCCTCCAGTAAGTTATGCACCCCCCCCCCCCCACCACCACCACCACCACCACCACCACCACCACCACCATTTATAGGCCATAGTGCTATTACATACTAAATCATTATGTAAAAATATGGCAAGTGCGCCTGGGGGGGGGGGGGGGGTAGCAATAATATGCGCTAACTATAAGGGGGGGAGGGGGTGCAGAAAAGCAGAAAGGGAAAACAGAAAACATTCAATATAGAATATAACCCCTTTTTCGCCTCGAAATGTGGAAAAATACTTTAATTTCTCTCTTTAAACCGCTATGATGGAATCCGTAATTTGCTTTAGAGACCATTAATTTTCAGACGGCATTCCATGAATAAAGTAGTATTTAATATTTGCTAGCTTGTTTGTTCAAACTTTTTTCCCTCTTAATATTTGATGAGCATTTTTGTCTAAAAATAAGAGCAGAAGTACGTGACGCGAAGTAAATGAGGTAAGTTTAGCTGCTTGTGGTTTCCTCAGTTCTGATGATGGGGTTATAGTAAAACAGCAACCCCCCTCCCCCTCCCCTCCCCCTTCCCCCTCCCTAACAAAAAAAACTTTCGCAACATAAATTGTAATAGCACTGAGGCGGAAGGCCTATACGTATGTGTTTAAGCATAGAGTGTGTGCATGTTTGCATTTGGGGCTATACGTAACGCGATAAGCCGCAAATTTTGGGGAAAAGCTTTTTTGTTTATTGTATCTTTCGGCTAATTGGTGTGCAATAAATCTCTGTCATGTTATTTGGTGTGAGAACGTTAAGTATGGTCTCCAATTATGATTATTCAGGAACCGTTTACTTCATTATACATAGACTACCATTTCTCCTTGTTAAAGATTAATTTTCCCACATTTCAATGACGTTTCAACCATTTTCCTTTTTCTAAATTTTCTCTATTGCTTTAGCATCCACAGCTCGATTTGTTTTTCCCAGTTATTATGTTATGATATTTTTCCAAGTAATAACATAGTTTAAAATTTAATCTAACGATTAAAAAATCGTTAGGAAGGTTTTCTCAGAATTAAGTTTTATCTGATATAAACAAACATTTTTAAGATGACATTGAAATATTATACTTTGTCTTCCTCAAATTTCAGTTTTTGTGCGTTGCTTTCTTTTTTTTCTGTCTGCTTTTTGTTTCCTTTATTTTCTGATTGCTAACCAAGATGGATTTTCATTCCAAAGACTCTCCAAAATTCATCATAAGTGGACACTTTTTTGCGTATCATTATTTATTCAAAAATCTCGTAAAACTTTATAATATAACGGCGGCCCCCTTTTTAATAGTTTCCGAGTTCACCTTATCAATATATCGTCATCGCTACAATTGATCTTTAACTAACAAACTTTTAGCTTCCCTCATAAAATAAACGCAAATTGCAGATTTGGAATATTTTGGAGAATTTAACAAAATTATAGCAATTAGGAATTGAAAACTGCAAGATTTATTCAGAAAACTATACAAAATGTATTCATAATTACTTGCGAGTTAGCTCTCAACAGTAACTAGCTATGAGCAGTTCCAATAATACTACACACAATTCTAATTCTAACACGAGCACTTTACAAGGTCAGCAATCATCATCATTTTCAACCGACGGGCTATTTTGTTCAGGCCGGGTTTCCTTCACAGACTTTGCTGCGATTGCTTACCAGTCAAAGTTCCCAATTACAACAATTGGCAACGACAAAATACGCCTAGTTGTTGAGAACGAGCTCGGGCCTGGCGGCCAAATGCCCAAAACCGAATCTTACTTCGCTCGACGACACGACTTTAATCCGACTCTAAAACCGTACGGTCAAAATCACAGATTGGAAAAGTTGATTGCGTTGGTTAGTAGGAAGAAACGGACGATAGTGAAAGATGCGACGATACACGACAAAAATGGAAAAGTTGCGGGAAATGATCCGAATAACGCAGTTATGTCCAAGAAATTGTTCGCTTCTCGACAAGAGATTTCGGCTTTGTGCCGACATCTCGAGAAGTTGAAGAAAGTTGATCCTCTTTACAGTGTGGCCATATACAAGTTGAAAGCAATGATGGGTGAGTTTTTCTTAAATTTCATTGGGCGCGTGAACCAAAAGTCGCCGTAGTAGCTGAACTCATGGAAACAGTCTGTCGTTGAAGGGATACAAAATTTAGCTTGACTTTAAATCAAGATTCCCATCTTGGATCAGACATTTTTATTACTTTTGAAAGCAAAAAATTTTGATATAATGATGAAAATGTTTTTTTCTCTCAATCAGATTTCCAAAAAAAATCTGATTTTGTACGTCGTTTTTTCCTCGGCTGTATACCTGAAAAATTCAATAGAGTGAAACGGTCTGTTGATGTTAAGTGGAAGCCTTACCAACATATGTTCTTGATGCTAATAAGCAAATCTGCTTTGAAATTTTAAAAATGCTCGTTTTGATTTTAAATTTTGTTTTGTTTCCTTTTCTCTTCTGACAAAAGAATCCTCGATAAAGATTTTTATGTTGATTTCTATTTTCGCGAAGTCTCTGTTCTAGAATTTCACAAATAGCTGAGACAGTGTGTTAACTAGCAAGCATATGCCTTATTTTGAATTCCATTACTTTCCAATAAATCTTTTCATTTACTTTTTTGACATACCGAAATTTTAAAACTCGATGTTTTTGGCACCTATATTTTGAACACGTAGGTATTTTACATATGGTGATACCAACTGATTTTTAAGTTTTATTTTGCAATTGTGAGAAAGTGCACAAAGGACTATAAACTCAACAAATACATTTCATAAATGATTTTTGAACTTTCAGTGAAATTAACCACTGCCTAATTGTTCCATTTTCATCTTCAGATAAGATATCAGCAATCAAACATAAAAATATTTTGCACAAAATGTAACCTTTTTTAAAACTCTGCAACAACAACTCTATCCAGGTGAAATGGTGGTAATCTTGTAGGATCTTGTAAATTTTTCACGATGAGCATCCCTCCTACAAGAATCTGAGAACATAGACGTTCGTCTATTAAATTTTTTAAAAGATTAAAATTCGTTTTACAAGGACTATACAAGGCAGCCGTTCAACCTTGAGAACTATACTGGGCAAAATCAAATTTGAAGATGGTTGATATATGACGATAATCAATAAAAAGTTTCTTCAATGGTCTAAAACTAGAAAATCAATGAGATATCTTTTAAAAATTTATCATTATTAGTAGTTATCAAAGAATCCGATATGAGCGTTCTTTTTTTTGAAGTTGCAATTTTCTGCTTTTATATCAAAATTAAAAATTAGTGATTTTGCACTGAAGCAAAAAATTTTGAATTTTTTTATCATGTAAAGATATTTTCCAAAGCATAAAGTTACTCAAATATGCGCAACAATTTTGCAACTTTTCAATGAGTTAAGCAACAGATAATGCGTTAAAAAGAACCATTGAGATCGCAGATCAACCAGAACAAACTCGCAAGAATCTTACAAGATAGTCATTCGTCTTGTAAGATCTCACAAGATAACCATCTTTTTTTAAGAATTTTAAAAACTTATAAGATCCCTCTTAAAAGAACAATCTTCTACAATATTCCCTCATGATCTTACAAGGTAGTCATTGTCTCCCGCTCAGGGTAAATTATATTGACAATTTTTTACTAATTGAAGGAGCACAACAATGTTCAATTACATAACTGAGAATTAACATCTGCTATATAAAAATTTAACGTAGCATTTTTTTTGTTTTTTTTTGTTAGGGCAATAAGTGTTAGCATATAAGCGATCCGCCTTGTTTAATTTAAATTTCCAAGAATTATGATTTTAGTGAGTGTATCATTGGAAAAATTTTATAATTTTTGTTTCATATCATATATTTTGTTCTCTATAAACTGAACGAATGTTTTTAGACTAACGTAATCGATTATGGGATCGATTTGTGAATATGGCCCTAAATTATATTGTTATTTTGTTCCACATTTTAGCTCGCGATGAAGCAATGAGGGAATTGAAAAACCTTCACCTCAAAACTGGTCCATCAGGTCGTGAATTCTCTTTCATCAATCCAGAGCAGCAAACTTACTTCACCGGGTCGCCAATTAACACCCAAGCTAACCAAACAAACGTTTCCGGCGCTCAGGGCCAGAATTCTTACTCCATAATAGAAATTGAACTGGAAGAACAAACCACTATTGGAAATGGATCGACGAATAACAATCGTAATCCCCGACAAAATATGGGAAAACGAAAACTTCCATTTATTGATTCGATAGAACAAAAACTTCAGCAAAAACAGACGCTCAAATCAACAGACGCAACAAATGACGTAACAAGTCAGTCCAGGTCAAATGAAACAACAGGTCATTCAAGATCAAATGACGTCCCCGGTCATTCAAGGTCAAAAATAACGTCTGATGTCGAAGGTCAAAGAGGCACAAAAAATTCCCAATCAAATATTCCAAAAAGTCAAAACTTCGAGTTCTCAAGTCCATGTTCTCCTCAAAAATCAGCTCATCAACATGTTACAAGTGTCTCAAAATCAGCCGATACCCTAACAGCTGCAAAACCTGTTTGTATTAAAGATTTTTATCTTTTCTCTAAGTCGAAGGCAAGTAAGCCGAAAATGTCAAAAAACCGAGAATCAATGAGGTCGCCGAAACAGTCCAAAACGTCGAAACAGGTTCCGAACAAGCAAAAATCGGAAGATTTAACCCGAAGAGAAAGTGAGGCTTCTGCCGATTTCTCGAACATTCACATCGCTGATTTATTTTCAAACTACAAACCCGAGCAGAAGTTTTCAAAGTTTGATTCGTTGGACGAAAACTCGATGCAAAACATGTGAGAACGTATTATGATATTTTCGGAAATAATTAGGCTAAATGGTTTTTATGATTAACAATGAGGCTCGGTAATGTGCGTTCGCAAATAAAGTTCCGACCCCGCTCATCTACATTTTTCACTTAAAGAGAATAGAGAAATTAACATATCAACATATCGTTCAACAAACTGCTAAATGAATAAAACAATCTACATTAGAGGGCTGATGAGACCCGAAACTACCATCATATGACTACCAGAAAATAAGGCGATAAAAAACAAATAATTACAAAACTTAATTACGATCAAAACTCGTTGTCTATTTATTGAAAACCATTAATAACCAAACCAAAATGGCATCAGATAACATTTATGCTAAAGAACAATAACCTGTACTTCAATAGAAAAAATATGGGACTTTTCTTCAATGCGACGTGGTAACAAGTCGACAAGAAATGAGCAAAAGGTCAAAGTTTTACTAAACATTGCTTTTTTGTTGAAAAGAATTATCGACAAACTGATTCGAAGCATTATGCATGAAATGAAATCCTTGAAAGATTATTTTATACCTTCAGAGAGAGCAACTGAGATCTTTCTTTATCCAGGATAAGTAATACGACTACAAAAATAACGACAATTACAGGCAGAAAATTTCCGCAAAAGAAATTGCACGAAAAAATTTGCACGAAAACGATGTCCCAGCCAGTTAAACATCAATCTGTTCACAAAAACAATGAAAAATGTCGATTTTGTTTTTTTTCAATTGACAAGAGAACCGCCCATTATAATGATACTGTAAAAAAAACAAAAATCTAAAAAATGTACAACATTGTAAAACACGAAAAAAAACGCAAACCAAAACAAAAAGGGATAGGTTGAATAATAGTTTTTTTTTGAAAAAATTTAATTTGAAAGTCAATAAAAATTTTTGCTATATACTGATATCAGTTATTAAATTAATTCAAATTTCCATAGTTGTTCACTAAGACCTTTAATTACCCAATATTTGGCTTACGACTACAAAAACTAACAACAAAAACATAGCAAAAAAGCTCTGCCAAAATCTGCAAGAGAACGGTGTGGCCACACTTAAAACCATTTGTTATGAAAACAATACATGCATCTAATTACGAATGAGTGACGCGTTTTTCGAATAGGTAGTCAACTGAACCAAAAATTTACCCAAGAAACAAAAAAAGAAGCAAAAATGGGAAAATGTGCACAAAAGTCACAAAATCCTGTAATAAAACTCGTAGTACCAAAAACAAGAAATCGTCCTTGTAGAACAATCCTACACAATAATACAAATTAGTTTCTACTCTATAAGAAAATATTTGACTTGTATTTACTCAGATTAGTCTAAAAGTTGACAAAAAATATTATAAAAAAATTACAAGTTCAAAAAACACTTAAATTTACCTAATAAATATATTTAATGACATAAAAATTATAAGGTAACAACCAAATGCACGTAAGAGGTTCACTTACACTTCTTGAAGAAGCCGTTTGGGTCATTTAATGTCTAAACTTAGTAATCGGACAGCAAAAATAATAACAATTGATGGCAAAACACAAGAATTCAGTTAAAGTTTAATAAAATTTGCCTTTAAAGCCGTAAAAACCATGATGTTCTCTGAAAACAAACTATGTCTAGATTCGGCTTCAATTATATATAAATGGGAGCTGCCATTAATGGTGCCATGTTAATAAATTTCTCAGTAATTAACGTGAAAAACAAAAGCAAAATATTTTGAAAAAAGGCAGCACCAAAACAAAAATTCCAAAATTTCTGATTGTAAGAATCCATGACGATATCATACCTATCCCTGATTTTGCCGCGCACCCAACAAACTGTTCAATTTTTCAAAATATTTGCGAATTAGACCAATTCTTGAGTGGTATACTTCGAATATTAAAAAAAGACGTTGATGCTCTTTGAATAATTATCGACTTAAATTTGTAAAAAGCAGCAAAACTTTAATTCCAAAAGAATTTTATAGGGCGCCGAGTTTCAACTATTTTGGAGTTTCAACAGATTGTTTCAGAGGTTTTTAGGTCTCCATTTTTGGAAAAAAATTTAAAAAAAGAACAGAAAAAGTATATTTCTGCAATTTTTGAAGAAGAAAGTCTGAATTTTGAAAATTATATTAAAATTTTCAGCCAAAAAAACTACAATAAAACAATTCAGCAACGCTCTTCTGTCGCTACCGTTATTGCTGCGGTAACATTTCTACTCTACTGTTAAAAATGTTAACATATCTTAAATAATGTTAGCATAATTGTGCCAGATTTTAGCAAAACTTACAGAAAAAGTGAATAAAACTGTCCAATATTCACAAAACTTTAAACCTCGATAACTCCCTACTCTCTGTAAAGAACGAATATCGAAAAAATTTTTTTAGTTCCATATTCTAAGATATACGTGCTTTTTAATGATACCACTCACAACTCTCTACGATGAATATATCGATCGGCCGAAATTGTCTGAACAAAAAAACCCATTTGAGTATATAGTTCCTCCCTCCACACTTAAGTGGGGGTCGGGACAATGAAGCACTGTGCGTTTTAGGGTTACAATGGAAAACGTAACAGACTTTTTGATCAGCTGTAACAAGGATGCAAAAAGTGGTCAGGGTAGCCGGAAGAAGTCAGCAGTACATACTGATGGGTAAGTTGAATGGCTTAATGTGCACTGTAAAACACGGCCCGATTAGAATTCAAGTTTAAATAATGCGAAAATAAAACAGATTTCGTAAGAGCTGTTTCTGTTTGCATAATTCAGGACCAGTAAAATTGTTTGCGATATCAAGCGCGGTTCCAGGTTTGGCGGTGAATTTTCGTAAGAAATGCGGTGAGGTGAAAATAAACAATTTTCACCGCGTATTTCTTGCATCTTTTTGCGTTGTATTCAATGAATTAGCGTTCAGCGCATTCATCGCATTTCTTACAAAAAATCACCCAAAAACCTCGACCCGGGAGAAATGATTCAATTTACGGGCAATAATTTCAGAGCTGATTCCCAACCTAAGCAGAACATTCCAGTTGAAGTGTATAACAAGCCCAGCAGTTCCTCCGCCCACTCGGCCAGGGCCGAAACTGCCGACATCCGAGCAGCGGCAGCAGCCGACACCAAATCAAAGCAAGAAGACAGTGAGAGCCAAGACTTGCATTGCGATTCCGTGCGTATCAAAAATGCAGGTTGGTTTGTGACTTGCGAATAAAATTCATTAAAAATTTCGGACATTTTGTTGAAAAATTAAAAAAAATATCTTTTCTTTGAAAATGAGTGAAGTACGCCAACGGTTCCTTCTGTTTAAGCATAAATTCATCGCTGAATTTAAACATAAATTCAGCGCACCTCCCAGCATAAATTCAGCGCATAAATTCAGCGAATTTGTCATTTTGGAAATGACAAATTCTTAATAATTTTTCGCCAGTTTCTCTTTTTTTCATGGTATTGTCACTTGTTTATTTTGCAGTTTACGATGGTCCTGAATACCGTACCCTTACCTGTTCCAAAAGTCGTTCAATGGTCCCCTTTAACCTCTGCAACCCAATATATCTCAACTGCACTTCAACACACAACTTAGAGAACGGCAATGTGAACAAAACCGAAGGTCAAACTGTCAACAGAAGAGAAACAATGACGTCACTCGACCACAAGGAAGAAATTAGTTTGGCAAAAGGCATTAAAGTTCGTTCCAAGAACTTCATCGCTACAAAAGATGGGGAAATAGTGTCTCCTTCAAGTCACAGATTGTCAATTTTGTTTCACAGAAAGCAGAGACAAAATTCTGAGAAGTTGGAAGGCCAGGCAACTGTGAAACGGTCAAACAGTCTTGAGTAAGTTTCGAAAAAATCCGCTTTTTCAGGACATTATGTCTGTAATCACAACTCCCCCAATATAACTTGGATCTACGCCAGTGTTTTTATTGCCCCACTTAAAAATTATGTGTTGCTATATAGCACGTAGCTGTGTAAAAAATAGCACGTGAGTCGGGGGCGTGAAAGTTACATACCCACTAAGCTTGGGGGAGGGGGGATCTCAAAAATTTCCACCCTTCGTTCTCACAGTAATTGTAGCTTGTTTACTATTTGTGAAAGTAAAACTGTGATAGCTCAGGGGTGGGCGTTCAGAATTTTTGAGATCTATTCTGCCCCTCCTGCACTAGGCTTCTTACCCGTATACCAAGTGTATACATTGTTTTAGGTCATCAATGGACAGTGTATTAGAGCGCGGAGAAACAGCAGCTGAGAAATATGAGAGGAAAAACGTGAAGTACATCGACATATCTCCCAACTCATTACCACAGATTTCAGAGCGGGGTAAGGAACAACTGTTGTATAAAAAATGATTACTATGCATTGCTTCAAGTTACAAAGTTACAATGTTAGTTTTTGATGGTTCTTCAAAATTATAGATTATTCTGTTTCGGCCCCCTGTGTTTTTATGCCCCCAGTTACATATTGTGTGTTGTCATATAGCACGTTATTAGGTCAAAAATAGCACGTGCGCCTGGGGGCGTAAAAGTTATATGCCCACAAATCTGAGTGTGTGGGGGGGAATAGATTCAAATTTCCTGTTATTTTGATCCCCCAAGTAGACCATTACTTGTCAGAACATAAATCTTAGCAGCTTAGTAGCCCGAGGCATGATGTTGAGTTTTGTTTTTTTTGTTATTTAGAGAGCGAAAAAGTAGAGATAAAGTACATTTTGCAACTTTTGCTCAAAATTACAAAAAACGCTTAGTTTGTAAACCACATGTTATGCCTTGGTGTTATTTAAAAGTCGAGCAAATTCAGATCGAATTTTCCTGTAAAGCTACTGCGATACTACTCAATATCAAAAAATTAAAAGTGATCTCTCGAAAGTTTTTGAAGAATGCAATAAACAATCGCATTTTTAACGGGAGCCGGTAAGCGGTGTAGAATTAACGCTGTAAGTTTAGCCTAGAGCTCATTACGTCTTACAGTATATTGCGCTCGTTCTTTCTAATGAAACAATTATCAACTGAAGGACTCAAGATCTAGTGATGAGGAGAAACTCACTCCTTTGGATGTTCAATTTCAATTCGTCATCAAGTCGAGATAAAGCAATTGTTCAGTGTAAACATTAAGGCAAAAAAAGCGCCCAGCTTAAGAGCGGCAAACCTAGCTTGACCTTGTCAGCAGGTTTTATGTCGCAGCCCACTTTCAACCCAGATCGGTCATCGATAGTTTTTCAAAGCCTAAAAAAACTAAGTCTAAACAGAATGGAATTGATTTAGCTTATGATTGCGTATAACAAAAATTGTAATAAATGCACGTTCTGGAACTACTATGCAATACAAAGTGAATTTGAGGGTACAGGGTGACAGAAATTGATAGGAAAGAATTGTTACGCATTCTAGATGACGCAGTAATTTCCTTGCTTAGTCACAATTTCACTCAGAAATAACGCGTTGCTAATTTGTTTTGCGCAATACTAAGATCTGACACTATTGTCAAGTGCAACAATCTTTGGGCGGACAAGTGTTTTCAAGATGAGATAAGTTTTTTTTGGCACGGTTTGCAGATTTTACTCAGTTTCTTAATGGTAGGAAGCAACCATAGCAAACTTCTACAGATAATCCATAGTCTGATTCATTTTTCCAGAAAGTGAAACCAGAATTGCTTATAAAAAACTTTAAAAAGAACTATCAAACATTCTTCATTTTTTTACTACTGCAAAGTACTTGACTCGTTGAAACATAAACATTTTTTTTCAATCATTTGTAAACGTGAAATTGAAGTTCCGGATCTTCATGTTAAGCTGCACTTGAATTGCAACTAGATACAAGTGTTAATTTGTTTGCCAAATTTGCTTGGATTGGTCACCCGATGTCAACGTTCCTTCGTACAGTGTGGTTGATAACCTCCTAGTTGTCGTTAATAAACGTACTGTCGAGGTATCCTATAGTGATATTTATCAAAGTCCAATCAGTAGTGGAAAACGTTTCGCGGGGCCTCAATGTTCACCGTTCACTGATGTAGGAAGTTCGATAGATGTAGAAGAAAAGTGTAATGGTGGCCCCTTTTCGCCATGACGCTGAGATTAGGCAGTTTTTCAGTGTTATTATTACGACAAAAAACGCTCAACATCAAAGTAAATCTCAAAATCAGACTTTTTTAGCATTTTTTTCATCTAAATGCATTTTCGTCCCCGATTGGTCAACGATTTGTTTTTAAAGTCTAAATGTTCAGGACTGTAAGGCATTAAAAAGTGGTTTGAATGTTGTTGAATTGCTTTAATTTGTAATGCAATTTGATTTAAACTGTTTGTTACATACTGTAGATGAAGCAATAGTTTGTCGCTTAATGGCTTTATTACACAAAAGAGCTCATTTTATTTGGCCGGTAACATTGTTCAGCCAGGAACACGATTATGGATTAATCGAGAATAGCTTATCAAGTAAAACCGCGACTGATCCATATGACCTAAGCAAGACGGCCGAGTGTGCAACGACGTCAGAAACCTAGTGGGTTCTTCAATGCGAACTGTGGGATAATAACCCTAGGTTTGCCTTCTTCGACCATCCACAAATAGTCGCCGTTCATCAGGTGATGCTCGGTAGTTGTCTGTCAAGTAGATTAACGGTTGGGAGCAGCTATATACTCCGTTAGCCAACGTGACCATTTTGCACTGACATAGGACTGCGCGCAAATGTACCATTTATGAAGAACTATTTCCACAATGCCATAAGGTGACGGAATTCCGCACTGTTTGCAAGTAGAAAACGATTGGATTCTATAGCGCCTAAATGCGATGGGTCAGCGCCCATGGGTTTTAGGGCAATTGCGTTCAATGCACATTCAACAAGACACAGTGTTGTTTTAAAAACCTCACCTTTAGGTCAACGTGTACTGATTATGTATTTAAAATTCTCTTATAGCTGCGAGCCATTCTTACTCTTATGACAATTTAGTATGACTGATTAAACGGGTTGAACCCAAAAAATTATAATTGTACTGGGAATAAAAGAAAACACTATATGAAAATCATTTTTGCCTTCTCCCACATAATACGTCTTGCAAAATTCAAAATTGTTGGTTGTACATTTTGATGCCAGTGAGTCGGTCCTCGCCATTTAATTTTGAGTAGTTTCCAATCATGAAACCATCTGATTGCTGTAACAATCTTTTTCATTGTTGAAGAGAAAAGCACCAACAAGTGGCGTCCTCGACAGTCATTGGACGGGAAATCAAAGGACAAATCATTTGGATCCAACAAACTGGCAGGGGACCTGTATCCTGATCCAATTTGTGGCGCCCCTCCTCTCTACCTGCACAGGTTACCCCGGAAATGTTTTTTTTCGAATTGGGAAAACTGTTCTACTGCTGTTTATTACTAGTGGAACAATGAAGGGATAAAATTTATTAAACCAGTAGTTGTAAATGGCTTGATTAACACAATAATCAAAAGATCGGAAGAACAAAAAGTTTATTCGAAGCACGCTTAGCTTAATTAAAATTATTGCCTTAAGTCAATTTCGTCTTTACCATTGCATTTGTTTTAATTTTTTTCAACTTTCGTATTGATTCCCAGGCATCCTTAATCACTTTATTGGTCTGGTGTTTTCCACGACACGACATGGTTGAAACATGTAAATAATGCAATATCAAAAAAATTGTTTGAACTTAGTGATCATGTCCCATAATTTTTACAATAGTTATAATTACGATCTGTTAACAATCTGAAGCTTGAATGATTGAAAGAAAAGTAAGAAAAATATTGAAAGCAATTTGTTTTCAAACTTAGAACATTATTTGAACATTTTAGAAATTTTTCTCTTGAAAATTTTGAAAATTAATGGAAAAGAAATTGGATAACACTTTGAACATTTTTGAAAATTAATAGAAAAACGCAATTGATCATTTAGTTCCTCCCTCTACTGCGTGGGTCGGAACAATTAAAGTAGAGCAGATTGTGACAATGATCGCATATATTGTACAATCTGGCTCTCTCTCATTTTTTTTACACTCACTTTCAAAAAGTGAATATATGAAGGACAGGGCCTTAGCACATCTATGCTTACTGCGTTGAAACTTAGCAGTCTATGCTAACTGCAATTAACATACTGCGTTAAAATTACTGCGCTAAATCTTCCTTTTTTAAAAAAAAAACAAAAATTTTGATCACATAATTCGCGGATATTTTAAGAGATTAAATACTGCAGCAAAAAAAACTACAAAATTTGTAACCCCCCTTTTGGCTTTGTTAATTGTGTTTTTGCTGTGTTGCCACTGGATATCATTAATGACATTTTTTATCGGCTTTAGAGCAAGACATAAATTAAGTAAATTACTTTTTCAGCTATAGCGTTTTATTTTTCTAATTCAAACTTACCTATTAATGAATTAGTGATTTTTTTGAGTTTTAACAGTTTTTGTTGCTTTTTTTGATGTCCTGTCATTTAAGAATAAATTTATACCAGTATTATTGGCCGTCAAAAAAGACCTAATTACAAATATCTTTCTTAATACTTTTACTTGAAGGTCAACGTTAATGTTTTTTCTGTTAATAGCAGTATTGTTTTCTGAAAAATCAGTTTGCTTTTGAACTCTGCTTTTATTATTTGTCTGGTTTCCTAACCTCTGTAATAACGAAGTGTGTTATCTTTATCGTCTACCACTTTAATATATTCTGCGGCTTCCTTTTGTAGGTATTTTTTTAAAAAAATTGATGTAAGTTTGTGTCACAATAAATTGGCTATACCTCCAATGACTCTTATAGTCTTGTTTTTCAATGCCTTTGATTGTTGATCAGCAATCGTCTCGTTAAGTTTTTAGTTCACCAATTGAAATTTTGTTTCGTTTTTAATTGCTAGTTCGGCATTTTGCTCGAAATCGTTAGACAAGTTATATTTTGCCCTCACTCCGCTCAATGCGCTTTTAATTTTTTAAACAGCAGTTGCTCGGGGTTTTGGCAATCAACGCTGGTTTTTTACGGCAATCTGAAGGGTATGGTTATTTATTCTTTCTTATTATTATCGGCTTCGTATATTCAGGACTATCTTATTATAGTTATTGTTTTTTCCCCCAAAGGAGGTTAAAAAAAATTCAGTTTGTCGCATGAAGACTTTGGAGTGGTTTCAAGTTACTTAAACTTCTGTTTGATAGCGACCGTGATCTACTCAACTGGCTATTATTTTGGAGCTATCATTTCTACGACTCGAGGAGTTATAGTGATCTCTTTCTTACAATCAATCCTGTGGTTGTTAAACAGGATGTAGAAGTCAATGTGGCCCGTGAAAACAAGGGTTTATGTGCATCCGCTGAATGAAAGTTTAAGCAAAGGGAACAGAGAGAAAACCAAAGTAGGTTTTGTTCATCATGCTTCACTCTGAGAGAGTAGTGCAAAAAAGTTGTTGAAACATTTTTTCTAATTTCTCGCGAACGAAATTTGAGGCAATTATAGTAAACGTGTTGGTTTTTTATGCAAAATTTTTGCTTGTCCATTTTTGCGCTTCTCTTCTAGAACATTCTGTGACTTCTCAAGTGACTTCTTCACGCTTCAGTTCTTCATTTTGAGTAATTTCAATGTCACTCATTCTGAAATGAAATTTGTTGCTAATATAAAAGTGGTTTTTAGCGGTTGAGTAACAAAGCAGTTGTAGTGTAGTGGTTAAGGTGTCCGACTGCTATCCGGGAGGTTGTGGGATTGAACGCCTATCAGTGCACGTTTTTGCACCCACAAAAATCTGAGCTACATCACCAAATTAAATCTCTGGTCTATAGTTCGAGAGCAATTAATCCATCTTTAGTCAGTTATGTTTCCATTCGGTTGCCAAGTTGTCAAATAACAACAGATTCGAGGAATCCTGCAACTCGTATAAATAGAAAAGGAAAAAAATAATGTCCATGATTTTTTGGTTTTTCGTCCAATCGCTAAAGCTATCTGCAGAATTTGTTGTATCGCTATATAATGTTTTTTATATTATCTAAAGAGTTAAACTTGAACTCAAAATCAAGCTTTCAAAAAGTGAAAGAAAAATTACATTAAAGAGAAGATGCCAAGGAGAACGAATTCAGCTTCCCGTTTTGCATTTCAAACTTTCGCTTATCAGTTGGCATATTAGTTACTGTTGGTTTTTTTAGGAAAAAAGAGAAGTGAATGGTAAAAACAAATTATTCAGAAAATAATTAACTAAAAACGACACATATTTTGCATATTTTTCTATCAAAGATAATTTATGAATCCATAAAATTACTTCGAACAACCTGGTTATCAAACAACCTTTCAAAATTTCGTGTAATTTGAATAATTATGGAGGGTCAAATTCATGGACTTTTGGCTTAGTTCCGTTTTTTGTTCACCTTTTTGTAATTTTTGCTCGAAATATGATTATGCCTAATTATTTTAATATTTTTAACAATAGTGTTTTTGGATTCACCTTTAAATATAGAGACAGTTTGAACTGCGGAGTCCGAATTTTTCGTCTAGCGCTTAAAATGGCGAAAAATCAATCTTTTTTCATACCAAGATCTTTTAGTCAAATGTGTGTTCTAACACTCTCTGTTAAAATCTGCCGCATATAGAGACCTAAAAATTGCTGCAACCAAACTTGTAAGCCTAAATTAAGGCTGCTTTCACTCGAACTTTCCAAACAAGGGTTTTAGTATGATCTGTTTAAGCTTTTTTATATTTTTTTATGTCATTAGGAAACCAAATTGAAGTAGTATTGTTAGTACCGCTTTAGTTGTGAAGAAAGCAGCGTGTAATTAAATGCAAAAACTTTGCGTTCTTTGTAGTACTTTTAAAGTAAAGTGAGAATTTGGCGTTGGAGCTTTTTTTACGTTTCTAGAGAGAGTTTTATGTTATAGTTTTATGTTTTTTTACCGAAATTACTTCTCCGATCTCATAAAATTGTGAGCTTTGCAGTTTGACTGGTCATATTTTTCCATATTTTATTGACTTCTATACTGTATTTAAAACTTCATACGAAACTGACATTTGCAGTTTTTTTAGTACTGTCCTTTGATATTGAGTTCTTTTTGCCTGATTAACAAGCTCCGTGTTAGTGACTGGCCCATTAAACTTCTAAGAAAGAATAAAAAATTTAAACAGTTTTGTACCTTGAGAAACAGCAATACTGGAAAAATAGCGAGACGTTTTTCCAGCTTTCATTGAACTTCCGACACAGCGAAATTTGCGTACCCCAGGTAAGTTTGCAATGGTTAAGGTTGACTCATACGCAATTTATGTTCAACAGTATTTATTATTTATTTTTTAAAGTTCGTTTGCTTTTTGGCCGGCCTCGTTGTCTTTTGAGCGTCTTTTAAGTGTTTCTTAGTTGAAACAAGAAAAGAATTTTCCCGATATTATCTATGAATCACTCAAAAGGGTGGAAAGTTCTTTATATGTCCATTTGTTCCATTAATTTCCATCGTCAACGGTTCCTATTTAGGCGCTCTCTTTTTTTAAAAATCCTTTTGATCACGTTTTCCCTTTTGCATAAGTCACAATTTTCAGGTTTTATTTCTGACATAACTCACTCACTGTTTGAACGGAATGGAATTTAAATTCTTTCACGCAATTGAATTACGCAATCTAGTGAATACAGTCAAACTCAAAAGAGCAAAATCAAAAGAAATATGATTAACCGATGAAGCTCAGTAATTCAGTCATAGTGCATTAGATTATCAAAGTTCATTAGAGCTAATGCTAGCTGACATCAATATTAAGTAAGTTTAATAGCTTTCAGTTCAAAAGCTGAATTAATTTTTTTAAGAGTCTAACAAACTGCACAGCAAGTTAGAACACTTTTTGAAACTTGGGTCCACTGCGGCTATTTTTCGGCAATGTGCCGGCTATGTTTAAGTTTGATTGCAATTACGTTCAAAGAATAATTTTTGCTAAATTCATAATTATTGTTCTACAATTGTTCGTTAATTTGTCTCTCATTGGATCCGAGTAAATTCATTGTGTTTTTTGACGACAAGTAGATTGCATTTATTAGCTTGAAATTAGTTGCGCAAACATTAAAACTAACAGCTTTCGAGAAAAATTGGTATTCTTTTTGTGTTTTTTTATTTCTTCTAATAGTTTTGTTGGTATGTACAGTCGTATTCTCTCTTGACTATCAGTCTTTTTGTGTAGTCGATAGTAAGTTTATTAACTTAATTTGGATTCAATTTCAAAACCGTAAGAATTTGGATTTCTGGTAGAAGTCTTTTTGAGAACTGTTTTACGGTTTTCACTGAACTTTTGCTGACCAGAAGAACTCAAAATTTAGAGATGACTTCAGTCAGTTCGGAGTAAAAAAGAGATTTAGAAAAACCAGTAGTTCAAAGTTCTTTATTTTTTCAACCGGATGCCAAACTTTAATTGGCAGCTAACTGTTTGTGTCTTTTAAGATATGATTTGGCAAAAGATTAGTGAATTTTCGATTGCTGCTTGTATTAGTATTATATCTGGTTGTCCTCAAAATAGTATCCTTAACGAGAAGTTTCATTTTTTTAGTATAGCATAATCAAATCTATTTATTGTTTTAATTTAATAGCTTTGACTTTTATGACTTTATCACCATAACGTCACAAAAATTATTAATTAACTTTGCGTATTTTGTTTTGATTGTCCTGTCACATAGTCGTAATAACAACAAATCTCATCGATTCTATAGTGAAGCATTATTGCATATAATATGCAGTTTAAATCAAAATCAATTGGCTTCTACAAAATCAGCTTTAATTTTTTTTCAATAAAGATAATGAGTGTTTCATTTGTGTCGGTTCTTGTAATTATTTTGATGTCCCGTTATTCAATTTTTTAGTGAAGTCTGCAAACCCCCATATTGTGGCAGACATGATTTCTTGATGTTAACTCAGTTTAAGCAATTGGAAATAAATATGACAATAATTTATTTTTCAAAACGAGAGAGTGATTTTTGAGGTTTGCCCATGTTTGTTGTTCGCTTTGTATAGTTCCTAGTGTCAGTAAACACATGTTTCTGTTTAGCTAGCTAACAATAAATCTATTTGGCGTGAAAAATGTTGTAGCTTGAACGCTTACATTACATTTAATGACTAAATAAAAACGAATTTGCTCGGAGACGTTCATTTTGATAGTTTTTCATTGTTTTTCATTGTCTTTTAGTTTATGTTTAGTTTACAAACAAACACTCTTCCTCTAATGAGGTTGACAGCGAGGCTTTGACTACAGACAGGTATATCTTTGCTATGATTGTTGTTAGTGAGAAATTGACTAAGAGTTGTTTTCATTTTTTTTTTGAAATTTTTGACTAAGTTCAATTTGTCCATTCTAGTGAAAAAAAAAATATTACTTCACTGATTTTAAAATTTTTGATATACCTGTTTTTCATCCTTTTAGAATCCTTCAAAGGATACAATGCTTGAGTTACTCCTTTGTATTTTGATGATTTCATATATATGCTTTATATGTTATGCAAGTAAGACAAAAAATTAGGATGAGCGTGGGTCGGAATATTATTTGCAAACACACACTACCAAGCCTCCTTTTAGACAATTTTTTGGAGAAATGTTGAAGAATTATAGAAGGATTGCCATATTTCCTGCACAATATCAGAAAAGTTTTCGAGTTTGTATTTTTTTGTTGTAATTGTAGCACTAGATACAAACTACAAAGTAGCAGCTAGATACTGTAATTGTCTCTGATTTTTGAGCAAATAGGTTAGCTAAAAGTCAAAAATTATAGAATCGAATGTTAAAATTTGACAATGGGAAATAAATTAAAATTTATTTTGATACCAAAATTCACCAGTAAATGAACGACCAACTGAAATGGAGGAATTAACAGGCTTAGGAAGACATGAAAACCATCCGGTTTTTTAAAAAACGGTAAGAAAGATATTTTGTTTTGAAAATTGGCAATCTCAGGGCCAAGCTAGATAAATACCATAACAATGGGGTTGTATAAAACAATTTAGCAAATATCATGATTTGATTAAGTAAATGGCAGTAAAGTAATGTTTTAAACAAAAATTATTTTACCTTCTTGGAATTGTCTCAATTTGACCCCAAAAATGGCGAAAATTGGCATAAAAATCATTTATTTACAAATGCTGTAATCTAGGTAACTGTTCAAAAAGGACAAACAGCAATCAATGGTTGTGTGTGGTTTCTGGTTATAACAAGCTCTTGTCGTCCTACGAAAAAACGTTTTTAGTATATAATTCCTCCTCCCTCTAAGCGGAATTGGACTAAAGTGAACTTCATGTTAAGAAACCGAGCTGTATGCTAAGGAAAGTACTCGAAGTGAAAAACTTTTTTCCTGCTGAAGTGACGGACTGTTTTTTGTTAAATGGTGAAACAGCTGATGAACAGATGAAGAAATAAATCACTCAAATACCAATACTCAAGATTATTTCCTTATTTGACAGGATCCACGAGTTGATAGACAGTGTGAACGAGAGTGTTCGCGTGGAGAGACAGAAGCCAAACAAACGGACGAAAACCAACAATCAACATAGAATCAGTCTCACAAACAGTGTTCTCAATAAAGACAAACAAACTTAGCAATTTCAACTTAAATAGAAAACGATTTCTTCATATCAAATCATTGTCTGCATTTCTGATTAGTTGAAAATTTTGAATAAATTTGACGCCCAGTCGTTATGGAAACAAAGAGTCAAAATGAGATTTGAGCAAACAATATTCTTGAGCAAAATTGTTAATGAAAATCGTATTCGATCGAAAATTACTATTAGCAGAACTGTTCGCGATTTTTGGCTGGATTACAAATGTTGTACTCGACTATTAATCGATCATCTTGAGCACCCTGACTGTACATAGCTCACTTTTTTCACCAACTATTGACCAAAGTTAACTAATTCCACATTCCTAGTAATAGTTTTCTTAGTAATGTCTCATGCTCAACAGTATAAAAAGTTTTACTCAGGTCAAGGAACACACAACACAGTTATTCATTATTGCTTATGATATATCGCATAATGCCTACCACTTGAGCAATTTCTTCGACAGTTCTTCGCCTACTTCTGAAACCGTACTGACTAGGAATTATAGTTTCATATTTTATAAAATTACATAAAGAGCTCGAAAATTAGTTTCTCAATCACTTTAGAAAATACTGGCAAAGATGTTGGTCTGTAGTTGTTTGGGTTCAATTTCTTGGTTTGTTTCTTGGTTTCTAAGCATTTGTTGAAAAAGAAAAATAAATCTTTGCATATCGCAGGGTTTACAGTTTTCAAGATCACTTTACTGATTTCAAACACATCAGCAGATCGTTTATTATTCAGACCTCTTAACCTCATAATAGTTTCATAAGCTCAAATAGAGAAAAGCACAATAGAGTTCTGCACTTTCTTAACATACGTGAAAGAGTTTTGTCTTCGCCGCTGCTCTGCCATCTCTAGGACATTTTTTTTAAAAATGTCATTTAGTTCATTAGATTGAAATGCCTTAATATATGAGACATTGGTCCATCTTTTCTAATTTTGACAAGCTCGAACATGGTTTTGTTATTAGTTTCATTTCGCAACTTTTCACAAATACTTGTTTCGGCTAATTTACTTGCAACCTTATCGCATAATTCCATGCGTTTTTTTTAACTGTTCAAGTCACACATGCCGCTTTAGATTGCTCTTGAACTGTTTGTGATGGTATAACAACATGATAATTACTGCTTACGTTCTGTCTGAAAATGTTGGTTCTATTTTCTTGGCTTACTCTGTCATAAGTTCTGGCCTGAACACCGAGCCATTTTTGAAACCCATTAAGTAGAGTTGTCGTTGTATTATATGTAAAAGTGTAATCAGTCCATATAAAAGGGAAATTCTGGAATTTTTCCATTTCGTACTTTTCATTTAAGTAGATGATTGAAGACTGGCTTGAAAACCTAACTTCTTAAAGACTTGAGCTAGTCTCTACAGGAAAAAAAGTTATAAAAGGTTGCCATTTTCCAGTTCTCTAAATCTTTGATGAAGCGTTGAAAACCACAAAATTGTAATCAAAACGGCTCCATTTATCATTCAGGGCGTTGTTATAACAGGCTGGAATACATCAGTAAGTGTTTATCCGCTCTTTCGTTACACTTGACATTAAAATCTCTAAATAAATCATCCTATGTGTGTGTGTGTCAGTTTTGAAATGATATTGTTAACAATTTACTGAAAAAAAAATTATGGATCCGCTCTTAGAAGTGCATTAGATTACAATAAAAATTTTACAGTTTCAAGGGCGGCAACGTGATTGAACATTTTGCTTCAACGGATGTTGGCTGCAATGTGGAGTTTGGCCTTAGTGGGGCGAGTTTTCCAGTTGTAGCAAAAACTGGAGCTTGACGCTTCGTTGCAATCGAATCCGGCAAAATGTTCTAAGAATAATGATCAGGTTGTTGGGTGAAATGGCGTTGGCATACAATTCTTGTTTGTAAGACTTCAACTTAGAGCGGTTTCAGCTGTCTTGTTATTGATACACAAGGGATATGGCAAAATGTAATCTGTGTCGTTTTGAGCAGCATTCTCTACACTGACTTGAGAAACCGGACAGACATTAGTGAATGGTTTGATTACCACTTGAGCGCTGCGTTGATGAGTTGCTATTGACCCGTGTAGGCTGATCCAGTATTGCTAGCTGCTCCAGTTAAATTGAATGATGACTTGGAGGAATTGGTGGTTGGATTACTGACGGGGTGACTTTCGGTTGTTTAATGTCTCCATTTTCAACAAATATTCTTCAGTGCCGACATTAAGAGTTGGTTTTGATCGTTCTAAGTCCATTTACTGGCCGCTTGGGTGAGAAGGGACAGTGATGTCATCTAGAAACTTTGTTGAAGACTGAATTAATTGACCATCATCGTCCAATTTGTCCACTTCCAGTTTCAACTGTTGGAGTACAGAAGTTAGTGTTTTTTGTCCGTCGAGAATCGATGTTGCTGTACTCTGATGACGCTCTGCTTACAACACTGCTTCTTGTTTCGCTTCAAATCTGAATGTAGCGTTTCTGTTTTATCAGGACACTTAACGCTTTGAAGCTTTTTTTATTGAGTTACCTTTTTAAAAATCAAGCTGGTTTGTCATAAAACTTCCCGTTCACCTGAACATGTTAACTGTAGAATGGCAATTGTCTTTGTTAATCATGAAATCTTTGATCTTTTCTGCTGTTTTTGAGTTGCGATTGTTGTCCTCCAACTAGAGTAAAATGGGTTAAAAAAACCGGAGCGAACAGGTTTTAATGTCAAAAAAGAATTTTACTTTGCAAATCAATCGAAGCAAAATTTCTTTGAACGATGACTTCTAAGGGTTTTGGAGGCTAAATTTCAAAAAACTGTTATCTGAAAAATAGGGAAAATTTGTTCGCTCAATTATATATATTTTTTTGTTCTAACGGACCCAAAAATTGCATTTCAGTAGGCTGTTCTCTTATTTTGTGTACTCTAGCTGTTCCCCTATGTTTGTGAGTTCTACTTTAACCCAAGCAAGAAACGACAAATTTCCAGTTCGACTGCTTAACATACCAGGAGAGCTCAACAAGGTTGTTGCTTTTTTTTCGCGTGGTGACTATGCAATGAGGGTTATAAGAGAAAAACCCACTTGATTATTGACTGTTTGCTGCCTTAAAAAACCAGGAAAAACATCGATTTCTTTTAGGTAATTGCTGAAATCGTCTGCTTCGTTCACCCTAGTGCGGCCTATTGAGTGCAGAATGAGAAACTTTTTCTAGGCGACGTTTGTGACCCCGAAGAGAAATAAAAACAGAAACGGCCCCAAAGTTTAACAAAGAAAAAATTGTTTTGCCTCCTTTTTCGTAGGGGTCTGTATGACCGTTTATGCAAAATTTTTTTTAAAAGAAATAAATCCTTTCTGATGATAAATTAATTGGTGTGCTTTGATTTTTTGTGAAGTTTGTAATGTTGACTATGATTATCCAGATAAATAGAAAAAGTTTCAGTATTTCCTGGACGCAGAGAAAGCTTTTTTTGACACTCCTCGTTTGCCAGACCGAAGAAGTTATATCTCCTAAAATAGCTTTTTGATCATTTTAAAGTTAACTTCAGACACTAGTGTAAATTGATAAGAGAAAAAGTCAGAAAATCAAAAAATATATATTTTTCTGATCTCAAGATTTTTTTGTGAAATTTCTGTTTTACCTTTAAATCCAAATGTGATATATTGACTGAAGCAGCTTTCTGGCTATTCTAAAGCTACTTCACAAGGCTAGTCAAAAAGTTTATTTAGTAATTCAATCACATAGTCAAAATAGAGTCAAATAGTCAGAAAGTCAAAATATTTTTTTCTGATTTCAGAGGAGTTTTTGACAGTTCTCTATGCCGAAATCACACTACGATACATCCAGTACCCGTAAAATAGTTTTTCGCTGTTGCAAAACAATCTCAGAAGACAGTTTAACAGTTTGATTTGTAATTCAAGACGATAAGGATATTTGTAATTCAAAATTGATTTCTTGATAATTCTGATTTGAAAACAGATTTTCTAACATCTCTCCTAAATTAATATATCCTATAAAATAGTGGTTTAAAAATTTATTCGGTAATGGGATAAGATATGAGTCATAAACTCGATATCGGTTTTCTACTTCTCTAATTTTAATATTTCTGATATCTCTTTTTTTCTTTAGATCATAATATGATATATCCACTGAAACGCCCATCTGTTCATTTTAAAATAAACTCAAAAGGTTTGTATAAAGGTTTTTTTTCAACACAATTAGATGGGCAGTCTGAGAATCACAATCGGTTTTCTGATTTTTCCGATTCCAAAAAGCTTTTCTGTCATTTTTCATATCTGAGAACACAAAAATATACTATATCTGGTAAAATAGTTTTTTGGCAATTGAAAAGCAAAATCAGAACTGTAGCAGGACCGTTTTTTGCAATTGAAGACGAAGTTGATTCAGAAAATCATAATTGGATTTTTGATGTTTGCGATCAGAAAACCGTTTGTCTGATTTTTGGGTTTTTTTCGCCGATATTTCAATTCAAGTTTAATAAATTAAATTGCCTTTACTTTTTTTAAAAAACGATAAAACTAGTCATAGTTTACCAATAGAGGTGCTTTAGCAACAACATAAAACTTTTGGAGGACTAATATTTCTTTCAAGAATTTTTATAGAAAAAAAATGATTTTTGGATGGATCTAAACGGGGAACAGGACATCAGAGGTAACGTCTGCTCAGACCTCGGGCTGGCTTTTGCGGTGACGTCTGAAAATGGTAAAATTTATCTAAATCCTTTTGTTGGTGTGAAATGTGAAACCCAATTCAAATAAAACGTCTTTGACGCGAAGTCTGATAACAGTAAAATATCCAGATACGATACAAGCGATCAGCTGCTGCTGTCACGACCAAATAATCGTTGACGTCTGTAAGTGTAACATCAGATAGTTATTTGAATGCCATTATTATGTAACGAAACATATCTCTAGCATTGAAAAGTCAAATTAGCTTTGAAAAGTCAATAAATAAAAAACGGCCTCACAACGTTCACTCTTAGCAGTGCCTACTGGCAAAAATTTATAGCCAAGATCAAAATAGTGCGGAATCAGTGACCATGTACGCTTCTCTTGGGCGTTCGTTGCGGTTATCAAAGAGTCAAAACTCGCCACCTCAAAATCACATTGCGTGAAAATATTTCCAATTTCTAGGATGGGAACCAGATCAAAGCATTCCCTACACTGACTTGAGAAACCGGACAGACATTAGTGAATGGTTTGATTACCACTTGAGCGCTGCATTGATGAGTTGCTATTGACCCGTGTAGGCTGATCCAATATTGCTAGCTGCTCCAGTTAAATTGAATGATGGCTTGGAGGAATTGGTGGTTGGATTAGTGACGGGGGACTTTCGGTTGTTAAATGTCTCCATTTTCAACAAATATTCTTCAGTGCTGACATTAAGAGTTGGTTTTGATCGTTCTAAGTCCATTTACTAGCCGCTTGGGTGAGAAGGGACAGTGATGTCATCTAGAAACCTTGTTGAAGACTGAATTAATTGACCATCATCGTCCAATTTGTCCACTTCCAGTTTCAACTGTTGGAGTACAGAAGTTAGTGTTTTTTGTCCGTCGAAAATCGATGTTGCTGTACTCTGATGACGCTCTGCTTACAACACTGCTTCCTGTTTCGCTTCAAATCTGAATGTAGCGTTTCTGTTTGTTTTATCAGGACACTTAACGTTTTGAAGCTTTTTTTATTGAGTTACCCTTTTAAAAATCAAGCTGGTTTGTCATAAAACTTCCCGTTCACCTGAACATGTTAACTGTAGAATGGCAATTGTCTTTGTTAATCATGAAATCTTTGATCTCTTCTGCTGTTTTTGAGTTGCGATTGTGGTCCTCCAACTAGAGTAAAATGGGTTAAAAAAACCGGAGCGAACAGGTTTTAATGTCAAAAAATGTCTTAGCTAATCAGCTAAGAATTTTACTTTGCAAATCAATCGAAGCAAAATTTGTCTGAACGATGACTTCTAAGGGTTTTGGAGGCTAAATTTCAAAAAACTGTTATCTGAAAAATAGGGAAAATTTGTTCGCTCAATTATATATATTTTTTTGTTCTAACGGACCCAAAAATTGCATTTCAGTAGGCTGTTCTCTTATTTTGTGTACTCTAGCTGTACCCTTATGTTTGTGAATTCTACTTTAACCCAAGCAAGAAACGACAAATTTCCAGTTCGACTGCTTAACATACCAGGAGACCTCAACAAGGTTGTTGCTTTTTTTTCGCGTGGTGACTATGCAATGAGGGTTATAAGAGAAAAACCCAGTTGATTATTGACTGTTTGCTGCCTTAAAAAACCAGGAAAAACATCGATTTCTTTTATGTAATTTCTGAAATCGTCTACTTCGTTCACCCTAGTGCGGCCTATTGAGTGCAGAATGAGAAACTTTTTCTAGGCGACGTTTGTGACCCCGAAGAGAAATAAAAACAGAAACGGCCCCAAAGTTTAACAAAGAAAAAATTGTTTTGCCTCCTTTTTCGTAGGGGTCTGTATGACCGTTTATGCAAAATTTTTTTAAAAGAAATAAATCCTTTCTGATGATAAATTATTGGTGTGCTTTGATTTTTTGTGAAGTTTGTAATGTTGACTATAATTATCCAGATAAATAGAAAAAGTTTCAGTATTTCCTGGATGCAGAGAAAGCTTTTTTTGACACTCCTCGTTTGCCAGACCGAAGAAGTTATATCTCCTAAAATAGCTTTTTGATCATTTTAAAGTTAACTTCAGACACTTGTGTAAATTGATAAGAGAAAAAGTCAGAAAATCAAAAAATATATATTTTTCTGATCTCAAGATTATTTTGTGAAATTTCTGTTTTACCTTTAAATCCAAATGTGATATTTTGACTGAAGCAGCTTTCTGGCTATTCTAAAGCTACTTCACAAGGCTAGTCAAAAAGTTTATTCAGTAATTCAATCACATAGTCAAAATATAGTCAAATAGTCAGAAAGTCAAAAAATTTTTTTCTGTATTCAGAGGAGTTTTTGACAGTTCTCTATACCGAAATCACACTACGATACATCCAGTACCCGTAAAACAGTTTTTCGCTGTTGCAAAACAATCTCAGAAGACAGTTTAACAGTTTGATTTGTAATTCAAGACGATAAAGATATTTGTAATTCAAAATTGATTTCTTGATAATTCTGATTTGAAAACAGATTTTCTAACATCTCTCCTAAATTAATATATCCTATAAAATAGTGGTTTAAAAATTTATTCGGTAATCGGATAAGATATGAGTCAGAAACTCGATATCGGTTTTCTACTTCTCTAATTTTAATATTTCTGATATCTCTTTTTTTTCTTTAGATCATAATATGATATATCCACTGAAACGCCCATCTGTTCATTTTAAAATAAACTCAAAAGGTTTGTATAAAGGTTTTTTTTATTAACACAATTAGATGGGCAGTCTGAGAATCACAATCGGTTTTCTGATTTTTCCGATTCCAAAAAGCTTTTCTGTCATTTTTCATATCTGAGAACACAAAAATATACTATATCTGGTAAAATAGTTTTTTGGCAATTGAAAAGCGAAATCAGAACTGTAGCAGGACCATTTTTTGCAATTGAAGACGAAGTTGATTCAGAAAATCATAATTGGATTTTTGATGTTTGCGATCAGAAAACCGTTTGTCTGATTTTTGGGTTTTTTTTCGCCGATATTTCAATTCAAGTTTAATAAATTGCCTTTACTTTTTTTAAAAAACGATAAAACTAGTCATAGTTTACCAATAGAGGTGCTTTAGCAACAACATAAAACTTTTGGAGGACTAATATTTCTTTCAAGAATTTTTGTAGAAAAAAAATGATTTTTGGATGGATCTAAACGGGGAACAGGACATCAGAGGTAACGTCTGCTCAGACCTCGGGCTGGCTTTTGCGGTGACGTCTGAAAATGTTAAAATTTATCTAAATCCTTTTGTTGGTGTGAAGTGTGAAACCCAATTCAAATAAAACGTCTTTGACGCGAAGTCTGATAACAGTAAAATATCCAGATACGATACAAGCGATCAGCTGCTGCTGTCACGACCAAATAATCGTTGACGTCTGTAAGTGTAACATCAGATAGTTGTTTGAATGCCATTATTATGTAACGAAACATATCTCTAGCATTGAAAAGTCAAATTAGCTTTGAAAAGTCAATAAATAAAAAACGGCCTCACAACGTTCACTCTTAGCAGTGCCTACTGGCAAAAATTTATAGCCTAGATCAAAATAGTGCGGAATCAGTGACCATGTACGCTTCTCTTGGGCGTTCGTTGCGGTTATCAAAGAGTCAAAACTCGCCACCTCAAAATCACATTGCGTGAAAATATTTCCAAATTCTAGGATGGGAACCAGATCAAAGCAGAAAAACCACAGACATGAGCCGTTTTGAGCCGCATGCTTTTGAAACGGTTAATGAGTCTTGATACTCCCAAACTCAAAAATCAGAATTCAACTAAATTAACTAGAGGTGGAATTTTTTACATTAAAAGTCTTTGCCAATCGTTTTGAGTTTTTGAAACGGGAGTTATGTTTATCTCCCATTTATCTCCCGGCAGGTACGCTAAAAACGTGAGACATGTTAAATTGGGTTTTTCCTGCAAACCTCATTTCCTAATTAGTTTTTATTGTATCGAGCGGCTCTTGAAACCATTCTTCCCTTCCCCTACAAAATATATACTAATATAAAGATGCTAATTACAAGCTGGTAAGAGCTCATCCTCACAAAGTTTATGCTGTCTGTGTGAGGATGAGCTCTTACTTGACCATAGCTTCAGGTTGACCATAGCCTGACCAATGTTCGCTGCAATGATGGTAACACGTGAAAGTTTCAGACGCAAAAAAAGTGGCTATAGTCGCCAAAAAAGAGCATTGCTACTCATAAAAGGATCAGTCTGAAATGTGGGCAATAATACACTATGGTACCAAAAAGCTACGTAAACCTGAAGGTTTTTGAAAAAGCAATACAAACATCAAAAAATATAACATTTTGAGTTCAAATTTGTTATCTAATAGCCTTTCATTACACCTTTAGCCTTTTTGACGTCAGCAGACGGCTTGTATAATTTTTATATAAGCTGCTCACGACGTCTGCGTCAATTTTGTTCCAAATTTCAGATACTTTTTCTTTTATTTTTTCCCCAAAAAAAGATGTTTGTTTTTGCAATCGATGTTTTAAAATTGCCCATAAATTCTCAAAAGAATTCAGATCCCAACTGCATGCTGGCCATTCCAGTACCTTCCACTCGTTTTCTTGGAAAAAAAACTGCCAATAATTTCTGATTTATGTACAGCAGCATTATCTTGTTGAAAAATTTTGTCCACGAAATGCAATTTTTCTTCATAATTTTTCAAAAAATCCAATTAACTGCTAGAAATTAGCTTGTTCGGACACTTAACAAGCTTTTTCCGTCCATCTGATTGTATTGCACCCCAAAATATAAGTGTTCACTTGTCCGACATCAATTTTTCTGTTTTTTTTTCAAGAAACCTTGTTCCATTTCTTCGAAGAACTAACAATCCTGTCGCTGAAGATGCACACCTTTGTTTCATCAGTGCACAGTGTTTCATCACGAGCATATTGATGCATCCAAGAACACTTTTTTTTTCCTAAAACTGTCTTCTTTTGTAGCATTTCTTGAAAAAACCCCATATTTTTGAATTTGGATTTTTGTATCAGTAAACTGTTATTTTTCAAGTAACGTTTGTATGCATATATTGCATTGGATCATATTTGAGTTAAGTTGTTTTTAATTGCCGCCGTCGGCCTCTCAATGTCTATTATTTAGGCGCACTTCTCTTTTTTACAATTCAAAGAATTTGAATTTCATTGGGGTGCTGTCTTTTTTCAAGATCTGTTGGAGTAGTGATTTTGGCCACGCTAAAAGAGGAAATGGAGCAAAAAAACTATTGTTTTTGCCGCATGAAATGTTTTGGTCGAAATTTAAACCATAGTGAGAAAATGGTGTTTGAACAGAATTCGCTTTCTCGCTAGTGGTTTTTTGTTCACATGCAGCAATTTGACTTTGATTTTTTCTGTTTTTTTTCGATTTTTTGAACCGGATTTTTTAAATAAAGATCCCATTTCATTCATAGTTCATTCTAGGCCTAGTTTTTTGTTTGAACCAAATGTCCATTTCTCGCAAGTGGTTTTTTTTGTTCACATGCGACATTTTGACATTGATTGTCTGTAATTTTTGGTCTGATTTTTTAAAAAATGATTTGCTTTATTCATTCACAGTCCGTTCTAGGTCTGATTTTAATTACTCCTGAACGAAGTTCATAGCAAATATTGTAAACGTGTTTGTCTTTTTTGCAAAATTTTCGCTTGACCATTTTGCGCATTCTTCTAGAACAATTTTTGATTTCCGAAGTGACTTTTCCACTCATTTTTCTTCATTTTTGAATGATCACTATTGTTTTCACTTCGAATTAAAGCCTGCTGCTAATATAAAGATGGTTGCAGCATGGCAACAAGAGGGGACGGACAGCCGAGGGGGCAGTGCATTTGGTTATAAATGGGGAAGTCAGTGGTTCGAATCCCGGCGGAGTTAAATGTTTTCCCACCTGCCTGTTGTTAGAGAGCAATTCTTGCGACAATTTTCGGTTTATGTTTTGCAAAGTCAGTGAAAATTTTTTAAATTGTACGTCACGACTTGTCTTGCTATCTTTTTTAATTCGCTTTTTCTTTTGATCAGGTTTTTAGTTTTACATAAGTCAGAATTTTCACGCTTAACTTCTGACTTACTTCACTCAATGTTTCAACTGAATGTATTTCAAATCCTGCCACGTATTGAACTACGTTATGTAGTGAGTTGAGTACCTTCAAAATCAAAAGATCAAAATCAAAAGTAATGGGATAAACTTATAAAGCCCAGTCATTAAGTCATAGTTCATTAGGCTATCAAAGCGATTGCTAGCTAGTTTTAGTATTATGATTAATAGATTTCAGTTTATAGGCTGAATTAAGTGCAATTTTTGAATCTAACCGAATTTCCAGAATTTACACACCAAATAAAAACAGTTTGACACTTAGAAAATTTTTGTCAATTTCTATCTCTCAAATTCTTTTCTTTTTCTGTTCCAATCCCAGTATGCGTCAACAGGGCCAACGGCAGCTATTTACCGGCAATTTGCCGGCTATGTTTGTATTTTCGTCCTTGAAAATTCGACATATTGTAGCGTAACAACTTGCTTGGCAAATGGTTAAATAACAAAGTGGTTTAACCACCTTTTCTGTTTAAGCAGAGAAAGTGAGAATAAAAATTCTCTTACAACTTCAAAATTTCACACGTTTTTTCACGCCTTTGCCCAAATCATGCTTATGAAGCGCGAATCATGTTTTGAAAGCGGAAATTATGCTTTACGTAGCTTTTTGGTACCATAGTGTAATAATAATAAAAAGGGAAAGCTGAGAACAGGCTACTGTAGGCCGAATGCTGTTCCGCTGCGATTACGCAGGAACCGCAATTATTATTATTTATGCTTGAAAATCAAGTTATAAAGTTAAAAAGTTTAAATTGATGAAAACCTTGAAAACTTTTATTTAAGCACTGTTTTTGTATACGATTGATATAAACAATTTCGTCTGTTGTAATAATTGTTAGAATACAATTTTCTCTTTACATAACTAAAATTGATAAATCGGGGTGTGTTATAGTTCACAAAGCGTTTATAAGGGACAATCGTTGGAATTTTTTCCTTGTTCAAAGTTGGAGTTTTCGCATCGTCAATCCAAGGCCTCCAGAATTGTGCCTCAATTGGCTTAATATCACCCGGTAAATTGATTGAACAATTCATACTTGATGGGTTTTTCAATTTGGGCTTTCGGGGTTTTCGACTAATTGTGTAGAGTGAAGGGTTCCTGCCTTCTTTCTTAATGAGCTCAGGTAAAATTCGTCTTCGTGCGTTTATGAACCAATTGCAAACTTGTAGGGGTGTTAGGTTCGTTGCTTTCGAGAGTGAAATCTTTTCTTGTTCAGTTGGGTAGGCGTGATATCTGTGCGTTTCAAGCCAGTCTCGTAGAATGTTGACGGATTCCTTGGGTAGAGTTCCTCGTTGTTTTTTGAGGAAAATCAACCTTCCTTCGGTTTTGGCGTCAAAATTTCTGCCGATGAGATAATCGCCATCGAGAGCGTTTCTGAAACAAATAAATTTGTTAATTTGCTTTCCAGATTGCTTTTTCAACGCCTACGCATCTAAAGTTCCAGGCACCATCGCACTGTACGCAGGATATCTCTATAACTTATATAATGGTAGAATCACTACAGCTCTATGATAGAATAGCTTGAAAATGGTGCACTAATTTTTGGCAGCTGGAACTGCAAAAACTTCAAACGTGCAACCTAGATTAATTGCGAGACAAAATCTTTCAAGTCAGAAACCACCAGTCAGAAACAAACTTTTTTTACTTTTGTTTTTTTTATGAAAAAAACAGGTAAGATCATTTTAGTATTGTGTCGATAATCTGCCGAGGTGAAATTCCATTAATTATTATATTTATTTCCAATCATTACAGTCCTTTGCTACGAATAATTTGGCACTTTTAGGCATATCGGATTCTAGATAAAAAATGGTTTTCAATAGTCTCTCAATTGGCTTAATCCCATTCACGATTCTTCCCATTTTCTCATTTCCTTCAGGAGGTAATATTCTCATCTTCCTTATAAGGTAATAAATGCTCAATAAATGTGAAAAAAAACAAAAGCGTAAGCTAATCCCCTTTTGAAACGATCTCGTCGATATATTAGGACTATAAAACAAAACTTGCATTAAAATTCGCCAAAATTTTTTTCGCCTTATAAAATTGTCAATAATTACATAGCAATGGACTGTATCGATAGTGAAAATGAGCCGAGAAGAGACAATTTTTGACAAAAATTATAACTTTCTTATTTCTCCTACACGAGTATGACGACTCACTTTTCGCTCACAGAATTTATTTGCGAAGAAGACCTTTCATATTCGTCATTTTGTTTCTCATTTTCGGGATAATTTGAGTACAAAATATGTCATAATGCTTAAATTAATTTCTAAATATAAGCGACATAAATTTGAATGTTTGTCAGTTTTTTAGGTTTGTATTGAACCTGATCTGTTCAATTGGTAGTGAAATTAAGGCACGAAAAAAGGAATTATTATAATCTATGTTTTTGCTGTGCATATAACTGAGTCGTCATACTCGTGTGGGAGAAATAAGAAAGTTATAATTATTCTCAAAATTTGTCTCTTCTCGACTCATTTTCACTATCGTTGCAGTCCATTGCTATGTATTATTGACAAATTTTTAAGGCAAAAAATTTTTTGCCGAATTTTAATGCAAATTTTGTTTTATAATCCAAATATATCGACGAGATCGTTTCAAAAGGGGATTAGCTTACGCTTTTATCTTTTTATCTTTTTAGCGTTTAATTCCATTTCGCATAACGTTTTCCTTAAAAAAATTGAAATGTATGGTTTTTCCCAGGAAGCGAAAGAATTACTGTTTTCATTTCTTGCCAACCGCAGACAAAAGTAAAACTTAATGGCATATTCTCTAATTGTGAAATTTTGAATCACGGTGTGCCACAAGGAACTGTTTTAGGACCACTCATTTTTCTTTTATATGTGAACGATTTCTCATCCAATATAAGCACAACGGAAAAAGTAATCCAATTCGCAGATGACACAAGTATTGTCTGTTGTGGACAGAAAGGTAGCTTACATGGAAAAGTCACAGAAATTTTACAAAAAACAGAAGAATTTGTAGAAATGAACAAACTAATTTTGAACACGAACAAAACTGAATTAATCTTTTTCTGCTCGCGCGATAATTCAGATTTCGGATCTATTTTTTTACAAAAACTAAGTTCTCATAACACAAAAAAGTTGCAGATATCTTGGTATTCAAATTGACAGGAATCTTAGTTTCGAGGAGCAGCTGAATAAAACCTTGAAAAAGATGGCTCATGCTAAAGATCAATTTACCTTATAAGACATCAACTTCCCCTGAACGCGCGAATTCTTCTTCTAAAATCACTTGCGCTTTCACACTTATCATTTTCGGCAATCGTTTTTCAAAATTTATCTGCAAAAACCTAAAACGCCTTAACCGACAGATTAACTGGGGTATAAAGGTGTGCTTTCTACGCAAGAAGTATGTCAAAGCGAGAGATCTGCTAATCCAGACAAAGACCCTACCAGCTGAGCTAATAATAGCAAAAATTTCGCTAATCAAGTTTTGTTATGATACCGCTAGGCCAGAAAATTCTGAAACATTTCACGGGTATCTAAGTCTTCATCAAAATACTCGCACAAAACAATTCAAAATTAGACAAAATGCCAAAACCAGCTTTGGAATGAATTCGATTGTTCGTCAATGCGTACAGAAATGGCATAAGTTACCACATTGGCTTCGGTTGGCAAAAAATGAAAACGTTTTTAAGAAAACGTTGAATGATTTCTTGCTCTCACAACATAAAAAAATTCCTTTGAATAGTAACGTAGGAGCTTTTAAAAGTTATTTTTATTTTTACGAAGAAAACAATCAAATGAAGATTTTAAAATGTGATTCTTTAAGAAATTTGTTGATGTTTATTATAATATTATTGTTTGAATGATTTGAATTATTTTTTGTTTCAGGTATATTTAACCGTATGGTTATAATTTTAATTTACTTGTTGCAAAAAAATGGAAGTTTTATTCTCCAGATTTTTTATTCTCCAGATTTATAACACCGGTTACCGGTTATAGCGGTTCTAGCCCTAGATAGTGCTTCCAACCTTTTTCGACCCATGAAAAGACCATGCTCCGCTGGTGATAAATATGAAAGTACCCTATCTGAGACACAAAATGCCGATGATAAGACTTTTACTCGACCCATGCAAAGAGTTTGGCTGGAATTATGAAAAAATTAGCCTCGGATTTAACGTGTAAGTTCATTCAATACCCCCTCCACTGGAATAAATAGATCTTTTCAAATTTCCAGGTCTATACTAGGGAGCTGTAACCGCAATGGCCCTTGACCTTCATAACAGTCAAGAGGAGACAAGTTTTTGGTCTCTTTCAATTAAAACAGAGTTTTATCGGAAAAAGCAACAGTAAGCTTACATTCGAATGTTTGAGTCTGAACCAAGACAAACACTTTTTCCTGTAATTTGTGGAGTAAATATTTCACTCCTCTGGCAGTGAAAAACTCCGGCTTCCATTCTAGTTTTGCTATTGTATCAATCTTCAATTAATGATCAAGAATTTCACAAAAGAATTTGTCAATGTTATTATAGGTTGGGTTTTGATTTATAAAGATAAGAATGCAATTGACATATTTGGCCAATTGTGGACCTCAGCTTGACATATCAAATAACTTGACAAAATGATCAAACCGATAACTAGAAGGAATATTTAATGATTTGACAGATAAAGTTTTCATAACCAGTTATAACCAGCCCAACAAGGTACCGTTTACAAAATGATAGAAAGAGAGAGCAGAAAGTTTATTGATTAGTTAGTACTTATAACTTATTGGGTTAGTTTGCCAATTATACTTGAGAATGAGTGCGTACTTATTTGGTTAATCAACTTTGAAACCAGCTAAATAAACTTAATAGCCCTGGGCGAAGACTTTGTATCAATCTAGAAAACTTAGTGGTGTGAGAGGGTTGATGGAGGGGGCCGGGGAGGGGGAGGGGTTTGTTCAAGTTAGGTTAAATTTGACTGCTGGTGTTTTTCAATTTAGGTGTTTACAAACTTGAGTACGTTGTCTAACCATTGTTTTCATTATTTTTATTTATTTTGGGCTTTTATTTATGTGTGTAGCCGATGGCAGGAGCAGTAACGGAGAGAGGTTGTCGGATAATGACGAGAAGAGGGGGGGGATATGGGGTTAAGCAGATTTGCTGCGTTTTGTTGATATTGCGACTTGATTTTGATTGTTGACAATAAAATAGCGGATGTTAAAGTTGGCAGAACTAGCCCAAATTTGTTCAGCTCGCGGGCACTTCGCCAACACAGTGTACATCTGGGTCGACAGGTTGTATGTGTGACAAACAAAACATTTCACGATCTCTTGACGCTGCAAAGTTTGCCAATTGTCATTAAGTCACCTGTTCAACTGTTCTGATTAATCAATAGCAGTACAATAGCACCAAAACACTCGACAGTTTTATAATCCAAGAGAGAAAAATTAATCAGAGATAATGTTGTCTTTTCAAAATGATGAAATAGACGGAAGTTTTTGTATAATTAAAGCAACCGCAAAATTGGAAAAATGAACTAATTTAGACCTCTGAAAAATTCCGTACATTTTCAGCCCAGAATTGTCTGCGTTATCATTTAGTATGTATTAAACCATTTTGCTCCCAGTTTGTGGTTCAATTAATTTGTTATTCGAATGGATTTTCCTGAAATTGCTTAAAATTTGTACAAAGTCAATACCTTGTCCATGATCAAGTACAAATAAGATGGCACCCTCTTATTGGAGTATGCTTTTGCTTTATTTGTTTTTTCTTACAAACTATCAAATAATATAGCTAGCTAATTGCAATCGATTCCTTATTTTACAGAAAAAACTCAAACATATCGATTATGCTATCAGGGGGGTTGATATTACATGATGACAAATATTGAACATCAACAAAAGCAATTAAAAAGGTTTCCACTGAAAAGCACATATTTTAGATCTATATAAAATGCTAAATTTCATTTCACATACTCATGGAAAAAATATGTTAGATTTATTAAAAAATTTTCGATGAAACCCTAGTCGAGCTTACACGCCTATCTTGTAAGATCTTGTAAGAATCTTGCATAAAGCGCTTACCTTGTAAGATCTTGCAACCACACGCTTATCTTGCATCTGCACGCTTATCTTGTAAGACATCTTGTAAGATCTTACAAGATAAGCGTGTGTAAGCCTTCTTGTGAAACTTGGCTATCTTGCAAGATGTCTTGCAAGATCTTACAAGATAGGCGTTTTCTGAACACATCGAAAAAATTAAGCAACTATGAGAAACGGAATAAAAACGTACTTAAAAACTTTGTTTTGATTGTTTAACTAAAAGCTGTGAATTAAAAGGCAAAATTATGTTAAAATTATGGTTCCAATGGAATTTTTTAGTTCTGCACCCGAGTGTTAAGAGCTGTGAACAAATATGGTTGCTATTAATATTTGAGAAGACCACTGAAACAATTATTTGAAAATATTTCTCGAGTAGAGTAATTCAAATACCTTATTTACGGTGAAGTTGATATGAAACTTCTTGTTCAGGCCCGAGAGCAAAATTAATTTCCGGCGAGAAAATTAAGGCCTTGATTTTCTTCTTTAAGCTATGTGACAGCCTCAGTAGAAGTGACATTCTGCCATAGAACAAGATTGCAACCGATTGGAAGTTCGACAAAATTGACCATTTACGATTTTCACCATGCGAGTAATTAATCACTGAAAAACGTTGTATTATCGCAATGCAAAACGTATTATTGACTTTTTTGTAGTAACTATGTGCTCTATCACTATCAATTGGCTACCTACAGTTGATTTTTGAGGTACTTGCTATCTAATAAAGTTTCAAAATGAATGGAGTCACAGAAACGTCTCATTCAATGGAAAAAAACGAACAAAACATTTTATATCATAAGCTGGAAGTCACTGGAGGCGTTTTTGTCACCTTTTTAGTGCTTAATAACGAAATCACACTTTGTATGAACAGAATAAATTATCAAAACGATCATTCAAAAAATTTTGTTGAGACGAGTAATTCAAATACCTTATTTTTGGTGAAGTTGATATGAAACTTTCTGTTTAGGCCCGAGAGCAAAATTAATTTCCGGCGAGAAAATTAAGGCCTTGATTTTCTTCTTTAAGCTATGTGACAGCCTCAGTAGAAGTGACATTCTGCCGTAGAACAAGATTGCAACCGATTGGAAGTTCGACAAAATTGACCATTTACGATTTTCAATATGCGCGTAATTATACAGTGAGAAACGTTGTATTATCGCAATGCAAAACGTATTATTGACTTTTTGTAGTAACTATTTGCTCTATCACTATCAATTGGCTATTTACAGTTGGTTTTTGAGGTACTTGCTACCTAATAAGGAATGGAGTCACAGAAACGTCTCATTCTCCCCCCTCTTTCTCTTTCTCTCCCCCTCTCTCTCTCTTTCTCTCTCTCTCTCTCGCTCTCCCCCTCTCTCTCTTTCTCTCGCTCCCCCCTCTCTCTCTCTCTCTCTTTTTCTCGCTCTTCCCACCCCCTCTCTCTCTCTCTCGCTCGCTCTTTCTTCCCCCCCTCTTTCTCTCTCTCGCTCTCCCCCCTCTCTCTCTTTCTCTCGCTCTTTCTCTCGTTTTATTTTAAATGTTTTATTTTAATATGTTTTATTTTTGGAGATGGAGCTTGAGCCCGGTTTTTTTTACCGAATGCTCTGCTCAAAATCTCCTATATTTGTTTGTTTGTAACTCCGCCGTAGCCGGTCCCCAGCCCGGTTGAGATAAGGAGGAGGGGAACACACCCAGAACATACTGGAAAAATCTCAAAAAGTCAGTTTTTTTAAACAGACTTGAGATAATTTTCCGACAATGGTATGCTATATTGTTTAAGTTTCTGCTGTTATTTTAATTAATTTGTTTTATTTTAATTTGTTTTATTTTAATTTGTTTTATTTCAATTCGTTTTATTTCAAATGTTTTATTTTAAATTGTTTTATTTTTGGAGATGGAGCTTGAGCCCGGTTTTTTTTACCGAATGCTCTGCTCAAAATCTCCTATAGTTGTTTGTTTGTAACTCCGCCGTAGCCGATCCCCAGCCCGGTTGAGATAAGGAGGAGGGGAACAAACCCAGAACATACTGGAAAAATCTCAACAAAGTCAGTTTTTTTAAACAGACTTGAGATAATTTTCCGACAATGGTATGCTATTTTGTTTAAATTTCTGCTGTTATTTTAATTAATTTGTTTTATTTTAATTTGTTTTATTTTAATTTGTTTTATTTTAAATATTTTATTTTAAATTGTTTTATTTTTGGAGATGGAGCTTGAGCCCGGTTTTTTTTTACCGAATGCTCTGCTCAAAATCTCCTATAGTTGTTTGTTTTTAACTCCGCCGTAGCCGGTCCCCAGCCCGGTTGAGATAAGGAGGAGGGGAACACACCCAGAACATACTGGAAAAATCTCAACAAAGTCAGTTTTTTTAAACAGACTTGAGATAATTTTCCGACAGAAGTTTGATATTTTATTTAAAACCATGTTTTTTAGGTCCCCGGCGATTAAAAACGACTATCTTGCAAGAATCTTACAAGAGAAAACGCCTATCTTGTAAGACTCTTGCAAGAGAAAACACCTATCTTGCAAGAATCTTACAAGGGAAAACGCCTATCTTGTAAGATTCTTGCAAGAGAAATCGCCTATCTTGTAAGACTCTTACAAGATTACGTGCCTATCTTGTAAGAGTCTTGCATTTAACGCCTATCTTGTAAGATCTTGTAAGAATCTTGCAAGACTCTTGTAAGATTATACAATTTGGTACAAGACTCTTGCAAGATTCTTACAAGATCTTACAAGATATGCGTGTAAGCTCGACTAGGGAAATCACATATGTTAGATTTATATATCTTTCCTCTTAAGATCTCCAGAAAAATATTTCAAACCCTGATACTTTTTGTCAATTGGAATTCGTTCGTGCCGCTTAAACTGTATACGCTCATATTTATCTTTTAATATATCAACATGAGTGTTCAAGTCGAAGTAATTCCATTTAGGTAGCTATGTTTCACACTTTGAGAAAAACAAAAAAAACTCAAAACTCACATAAAAACTTTTATAGAGAAGTTGCTAACTTAGTACACAATGAGAATAATGGTAAAACTTGAAAACCCATTGGAATTAATATTAATTACGGTCATGTTCTTATGGAGTGTTTTGAGCAATCTCTGTATCTATCACACTAGGAAGCTGAAGAGATTATATATTGTTCTGTTGTTCTCTGTTATGTCAACAAAAAGCAAAATATGAGCTTGACCAAATAATGACATGCTAACCCTTATGACAGTACAATGGTCAAATCAATATTTTAAATTTACTGAGCATTGTTCAAACACTGTGTTTTTACACTTCTGTTAAAAAATTTCTTCAGCTAGAGTATTTCAATAAACATTCACAAAAAAAGATTTAAAAAAATAAACAAGCAAAATGCAATGAAAACACTAATGTGCACAGATGCTATCCAAACGCTTAGATATAGTTGTTACAAAAAAAAGGGGAAACGCGTTTAAGAAAATTTTAAACAAAATTAGCCTAGTGTCATTCGTTTCCACATACGCTTACAAATATCGTCTGAGAACATGGGTCATGTAAAAGCCCGAAAAAAATTGAGTATGTATACTCCATTTTTTGTACGTTGGCCATGCAATGTAAACACGCCAAGAAGTATTAACTTCTAAAAAACAAAATCAAACACGCATTTATCTTCCCAGGAATGCGTAATCAGAAATCAGAAAATACAATTTTAAGGAATATCCGCTGCAATGCTATAGAAGTAATATCTACTATAATTACACAAAATGATGCAAACAAATCAAGATCACTGAGAGAGAGAAAGAAAGAGAGAGAGAGAGAGAGAGAGAGAGAGAGAGAGAGAGAGAGAGAGAGAGAGAGAGAGAGAGGGAGAGAGAGAGAGAGCGAGAGAGAGAGCGTAATTGAAGTGCATAATTGTAAAAGTTTTACATAAATCAACAGAGATCAAACAGATCAGCATTAAAAATTAGCAACAAGTTAAATACAAAGCAGCTATGTACAAAGTATGAAAAAAATTCCACTGCAGCTGTAAATCAACACCCTTTCAACCTGGAAACTAATTTTTATGAGGTCAGATAAAAAAAGCTTAATATCTAAAAATACCATTGGTAGCTTCTCCGTTGAAAAAAACCTTTGAAAATTTTAATGAAGATGGTACTTGTTTACAAACAAGTTTTCCCAATAACGTAGAAGAGTAATGAGTCCCAACAAAAACTTTCATAACTAGTCCTATTATTAGAAGCCCCCTTTTTAGGTAATTTTTTCAGTTATCTTTAGTTTCAGATTGAATTTAATTACGTAAAACAAAATAAATTAAATGTTTGCCGCAAAGTTGTTTTTTATGGAATTATAGATAGCTAAAATTTCAAACTGCCTTTTTTGCATCTCCTCATGAGAGATAGAAAACCTTATCTTTTGCCAAGAAAGTAAGAAAGAATGTGTAGGTCTTGACTTTAAAATGTGAGCCATTTTTACAAAAATGTCGCTGGAACCCAAGAAACTGCAAAAAAAAACTACAGTATTATTTGGAAGTCCTAATGTTTGTTGTCTTAAATGTTTGTTCCAAGGAAAACATCGCCAGAAAAAAATTATTTGTATTGGCAGTTTTCTCCTATGTTTAACAATTTTCGTTCCGGCAATTTGTATACAAAGCCAGCCGGGTGAAACTTTGACACATTTATGCATATACAAAATACGTTTTTCGAATCTTAGGCCGATTCGATTAGATATTATTTTCAAAAATCAGGCACCAGAAGCCAAAAAAATTTTGTATTTTGTAAGATCTGATTTTACATCCTGTCTCATCGTAACAGAAACGTCTGTAAATTAACAGAGCTTCCTTTAAGTTCTAGTTTATTATATGTTGAAGAGTAGGTAAGGTTAAAAAAGATAGTTAAATATACATCTACAAACGGTTGATTTCATATTTGTTTTCTGTCGTAAGAACTTTCTAGAAAATGGTGCAAAGTAATAATTTTGTTGCTGTCTCTTTCCTTTTTTTATTTCTCTTGTTCAGATAACTGAGGCAGTTTGTTGCACTTAAGTAACATATTAATTGTATTTGAAATTTCAAGAAAAATTTTTCGGCGCTTTCAAACCATATCTCTTTTGTTGTTCCGACCCCCACTTGTGGGGGGAGGAACTATATACTCAAATGGGTTTTTTGTTCAGTCAATTTTGGCCGATCAATATATTCGTCGTAGAGAAATGTGAGTAGTATCACTAAAAAGCTCCTCCAACGTAGAATTTGAAATTAAAAAGATTTTTGTGAACTTCAATTTCGTTTTTTTCGAGGAGTTATCGAGGATTGAAATTTTGTGTGAACACGTGATATTTGGCACGATTTCGTTCAATTTTATTGTAACTTTTCTTCAAATTATGATCTTTTCTCTAAAAATTTAAAATCAAAATTACTTTTCACGCCCAAAAATGAATCAATTTTGTATTCTGAATACACGAAATGTGATAAAAAGACTAGTTCTGGTCTCATAGGGAAATTTACTATAAAAAAATTCAAATTTTTTTGAGAGCTGTTTTTTTTAGAAAACTTCAAACTTTTTAGGTCACATAGAGACTGGTCACTTTTCATATCAATGTTTTGTTAATGATAAACCTGATTTACTGTTAAATGAAGCCTAATGAACAAAAAACTTGTTTTCAAGGAATGGCACATGTTTTTTTTGGCTTCGAATCTGAGTTTTTGTAATTTTTTATAAAATTTTGATTTTCTTTTTGAGGTTTTACTAATTTTTTGGATCCCAATGGCATAGACTCGTTGACTAAAAGTTTCATAATGAGCATTAGTGAAGCTATTTAGTGCTTTGATGGGGCAGCTATTGGCTGTTCAGACTTTCTATATAATTTTTCGAAATTTTTTTGAACATTAACTGATCATAAACGTATCTTTGTAAACTGTAAGTCAGTCTCAGTACAGACAGGACCCTTTCTTTTCTACTGCAAACAAATATAATCTGTTAAGTGGTTTTATCTTCTAACTATTGGTTTTATGACTTCGATGCCACAAGATTTCATTTTTTTTTGAATTTTTGTACAATTTTGAATTTTTTGTTTCTGTTGAAATCTTATCACCTTATTATTGATAGCTCCCATTGGTTTTGAGAAGAGTCTCAATGAAGCTTAGATAAAATTTTAAGATAAAGTTATGTTTTAAACGGCTTCGACACTTTCTTTTCGCAGTTTTCTAAAGAATTTTTGGTTTCTGTGTTTGTTTTTGTTTTCATAGTCAAAAGATTTATTGTGATATTTTGTTATATATTGTGATATTATTGTGATATTTTGTGATATTTTGTTATGAGATTTATTGTGATAACCCAAGTCGTAACTGAGCGTATTTATTGACTTCTGTTAAAAGCTTTTGAACATATTGTCTGTTAAGACTTCAAAACTAATTTTTCGAAAAACATTTTTGAACGTTAACCAATCGTAAATTTATTGTCTTGAACATCTCAGTAATTACCGAAACTCATTTTTTTTCTACTTCAACAAAATAATCCACTATGCAGTTTTGTTTTCAAATTATTGGTTTGGCGAGTTGGATGCACGAGTTTTTATATATTTTTTGGATATTTGGAAAATTTTCGGAAATAATTTTGGCTATTCTCAAATCTCATCACATTATCCTAATATTGTTAGTTCCCATTGGCTTAGACAAAATCTTAATTGATTAAAAATAAAATTCTCAAATGAAAAACTTATGGGTTAAATGGTTTCGACACTTTTTTCGTGCACTTTTCTACTGAATTTTTGGTTTTTGCCTTTATTTGTTGTTGTTTTCATAGTCAATGACCCATTGTAATGTCTTTTCGAATCGACGACTTGTCAGTGAAAAACATCCTTGTCATCTTATTGAGGCATAACTTTTATGCTCCCATCGAGCGCTTTTATTGCCTTCCTATGAATGCAATTGAACCTAAAGCGTTGATACTACTGGTTCTCTGTGAAATTTCGTGGTTTTAATCTATCTGTTCATATTTGTTAATTTTTTGAAGTCGTATTGTCAAGAAGAATCTCAAGCTGTTAAAAATTAATTGATAATAGAAACTCCTTTAGGTTTTTTTTAATGGCGTCGACACTTTTCTCGCTCAATCTTTTTTTGAGTTCGCGGTTTTTGCCTATTTTTTTAATCTTTAGGTAGGTGTAAAAGGCTAACCGGTCATAGAAGATAGTAATTGAGGATTCAGGGGTTGAGGTTACCCGAGTCAGTCCTTTTATAGCGAAAATTCTTGAAGTTTATGATATCATACATTTTCAATAATTTTTTAAACTTTTCAGTTCTTGTTGTTCTTTTCGTCAACTTGTAACCTATTCTCATGATTGAGAGGTCGCATTCAATTTCTTGTGTTTAAAAAATTTAAATGTCTAGTGATTTGGTACCTGATGTTTTGTTTGTGGACAATATGTGTTTGAAAATGTTTTAGTGTTGTACTTTTGTTTCTTTTTCTCTTCTTTTAGCACATACGCGTAATGACAGATCCCAATGATTTCTAAATGTGGCCCAAATGGACTTATTTAATCTTTCAGTATAATCTTAGTTGTATTAGTTTGAATGAAAATAGAAGAAAGAGTACATAGTATTCAGATAAGAGCTAATGATTTTAATGCCTTCAATAATTTGTGTTTTCGCAAATTGTTTATTTTTTTGAGTTTTTCTGCTTCTGTAGTCCGTTCGTATGGCTTAGTCTAACAAACGACAGGTCCTATTGGTTTCATAATGAAAGTTTTGTAAATTTATTAAGAATTGTTTTGTTGAAAGCTAAGGATTTTCAAGACTTTAGAAACTATTTGGTTCAAAAAATCTTGATTGATTTTTGAGTTTCGCCTGATTTTTTACTTCTGTCGAATTTGTTACCTAGTCTCATTAAGGAAATTTTCCGTCTGCTGTATAGTATGGACAAAGTAAGTTTTTGGAGTTAAGGTTTTATCCGATTGCATTTTGGCGTTGTTAATAGGTGCGTTCAAATTTAGATATTTAGTTTTTGCCGCGAAATTTTTGTATTTGCTTGTTTTGTTGTTTGTTTTTTTTTTCGTCGTAGTTTTTTCAATGACAGATTTCATCGGCGCTGGAATGAGGCATGGCATTATGTAATTCAATAAGTAGTTAGGTTGTTAAACGATTTTTTAAACTCAAACATCTATTTTTGTTATCTCTTCACTTGGTTGACAATTAAATCAAAAGTGTAGATGTTCAATTTAATCAAAAGTGTAGATGGTCAGAACATCAAATGCGAACGCACATTAACGAGCATCCTTGTTCATTTTTCTTCAAAACATAAGGATCGAATTTACGAGGTTTTTTATACTTGGTTCAAAGATCATGCTGAGCAGAAGCTGAATTTAACATTGAGAAAAACGTTGATCAGACGATAGCAGTATTAGACATTGTAGTGCTCATCGTTATTTCATTCTAAAATCATTGAAAATTTTCTGAAAATTTTGGAAGTACCAAGAATGTTTCCTGGAAGGGGTATGATGCCATAGAATGATATTATAAATAGTTGTACAAATTATACAAATGTTCAACTGTCGTCAGAAAACTTGTCCTGGAACAGTTTTTTTTCACTATTTCTTCTGTTTCCAAATTGTTAGAGGCAGCACAGTTTTCCCTTGCAAGGTTGACGGTCACGCATTCATGCAGGAATAGTGAAAAGCATTCTACTATTAAGAGTTTTAATTTTGTATTGCTAAAATTCCGTGTCTAATGTGCAATTTAAGGACTATATCACGAAACATAGTTTAAGGCAAGGCGTCAAAGTAACTGCATCAACATTCAGAATATCAACACGTTTCGAGTATATATCATTTTCTCTTCAATTTTTCATACTCAAAAATGGAATAAACAAATTTTTTTTGATCCCAGAAGTATACAATTTTCTAGCTTATTGGATTAAATATAACTGCGTTAGGGTAACACAAATGCAAGCAAACAGTTCTGCACTTTTTTAGAAAAAAAAGACACTTGAAAAACTGTTTGGATTAAAAGTAAATGAAAAAATAATCTGCAATTTCATTTGATTCAAGGTTTTAAATTTAAACTCTGTAGACGCGCTAGTTCGATGATTTTTAGCAAAGGATAAGTTTTTATAATGGAAGCACTGCCAAGGATATCGGCAAAGTTTTATCAGTTTGGTCAGAACTAGAACCAATATTCACAAAACTTCGTTGTACACAAGACTCATAACTTTTACGTATCGTACCTGATATTTGCGTTACCAAATAATTTCTTGATGTTCCCGCGTATCGGGTACATACTCTATTGTCCGCAGTGACCTTTATTTATTATTTACAAGACCTCTATTGTTCTGTAAACTCGATGCTCATTCAATGTCAAATTGGCTTTTTGTCTGTCTATGTAGAACTATGTCTGTAGGTGATCATCTATCTATATATTAATTCAGTGTCGACATAAAAGGCACCATGTTTAAGCTCCTAATCTTTACATGTTTTAACAGCCCCTAAACATGCTTTTCGGCAAAAATCGACTGGCAACAGTCGGATTCGAACCGGGGTATGTGAGTTAAGAGTCAAAAGCGCAATGAGTTGAGCTAAGAAACAGATGAGCCGCGTATTTATCGGGATTTCTGTCCATTAACGCCGCATCCGTTTCTACGTTCTCCAATTCCCTCCTTTTTTTCAAAATTTTTTGTGCTCCATGCCTTTCTTCTGTCACTATCTATCTTCTATCAATCAACATAATAAAAATAAATCGAATACCTATACTTTTATGTTTAAGCTCCTAATCTTCACATGTTTTAAGGCCTCTTAAATACACATCAAATCGTTTTGATTCGCATGTGTTTTGAAAAAGGTCCATGACCGAAAACTTGACCTTGCCAAAAAGTAAATGACCGAAAAGTTACCTATGCCGTAAAGGTCAATGACTGAATACTGAATGTAAAAATGGTTCATTGTTCGAAAAGCTGCCTATGACCGAAAAGCTGTCATCTATATCTATATATTAATTCAGTGTCGACAAAAAGGCACCGTGTTTAAGCTCCTATTCTTTACATGTTTTAACAGCCCCTAAACATGCTTTTCGGCAAAAATCGACTGGCAACAGTCGGATTCGAACCGGGGTATGTGAGTTAAGAGTCAAAAGCGCAATGAGTGGAGCTAAGAAACAGATGAGCCGTGTAGTTATCGGGATTTTTATCCATTGACGTCGCATCCGTTTCTACTTTCCCAGTTCCCTCTATTTACAATTTTTTGTGCTCCATGACTTCTGTCACTATCTATCTTGTATCAATCTACATATCAAAAAAAATTCAAATACCTATAAAACCATATTTAAACTCGTAATCTTCGCATGTTTTAAGTCCTCTCAAATATACATCAAAGCGTTTTGATTCGCATGTAATTTGAAAAAGGTCAATGACCGAAAACTTGAAGTGTCCAAAAAATAAATGACCAAAAAGTTACCTATGCCGTTAAGGTCAATGACTGAATACTGAATGTAAAAATGGTTCATTGTTCGAAAAGCTGCCTATGACCGAAAAGCTGTCATCTATATCTATATATTAATTCAGTGTCGACATAAAAGGCACCATTTTTAAGCTCCTAATCTTTACATGTTTTAACAGCCCCTAAACATGCGTTTCGGCAAAAAGCGACTGGCAACAGTAAGATTTGATCCGGGGTCCGTGAGTTAAGAGGCATAAGCGCAATGAGTTGAGCTAAAAAACAGATGGGCCGCGTTTTTATCGGGATTTTTGTCCATTAACGTCGCACCCGTTTCCACTTTCTTCAATTCCCTCCTTTTTCACAATTTTTTGTGCTCCATGCCTTTCTCCTGTCACTATCTATCTTCTATCAATCTACATATTAAAAATAATTCGAATACCTATACCACCATGTTTAGGCTCCGAATCTTCACATGTTTTAAGGCCTCTTAAACATACATCAAAGCGTTTTGATTCGCATGTATTTTGAAATAAGTCAATGACCGAAAATTGAACTTGCCAAAAAGTAAATGACCGAAAAGTTACTATGCCGTAAAGGTCAATGACTGAATACTGAATGTAAAAATGGTTCAGTGTTCGAAAAGTTGCCTATGACCTAAAAGCTGTCATCTATATCTATATATTAATTCAGTGTCGATATAAAAGGCACCATTTTTAAGCTCCTAATCTTTACATGTTTTAACAGCCCCTAAACATGCTTTTCGGCAAAAAGCGACTGGCAAAAGTCGGATTTGAAACGGGTTCCGTGAGTTAAGAGGCAAAAGCGCAATGAGGTTAGCTAAGAAACAGATGAGCCGCGTATTTATTGGGATTTTTCTCCATTAACGTCGCATCCGTTTCCATTTTCTTCAATTCCCTCCTTTTTCACAATTTTTTGTGCTCCATGCCTTTCTCCTGTCACTATCTATCTTCTATCAATCTACATATTAAAAATAATTTGAATGCCTATACCACCATGTTTAAGCTTCGAATGTTCACATGTTTTAAGGCTTTTTAAATATACATCAGAGCGTTTTGATTCGCATGTTTTTTGAAAAAGGTCAATGACTGAAAACTTGACCTTGCCAAAAAGTAGATGACCAAAAAGTTACCTATGCCGTAAAGGTCAATGACTCAATACTGAATGTAAAAATGGTTCATTGCTCGAAAAGGTGCCTATGACCGAAAAGCTGTCATCTATATCTATATATTAATTCATTGTCGACATAAAGGGCACCACTTTTAATCTCCTAATCTTTGCATTTTTTAAGAGCCCCTAAACATGCTTTTCGGCAAAAAGCGACTGGCAACAGTCGGATTTGAACCGGGGTCCGCGAGTTAAGAGGCAAAAGCGAAATGAGTTGAGCTAAGAAACAGATGAGCCGTGTATTTATCGGGATTTTTGTCCATTAACGTCGCATCCGTTTCCACTTTCTTCAATTCCCTCCTTTTTTCACAATTTTTTGGGCTCCATGCCTTTATCCTGTCACTATCTATCTTCTATCAATCTACATATTAAAAATAATTCGGATACCTATACCCCCATGTTTAAGTTCCGAATCTTCACATGTTTTAAGGCCTCTTAAATATACATCAAAGCGTTTTGATTCGCATGTTTTTTGAAAAAGGTCAATGACTGAAAACTTGACCTTGCCAAAAAGTAGATGACCGAAAAGTTACCTATGCCGTAAAGGTCAATGACTAAATACTGAATGTAAAAATGGTTCATTGCTCGAAAAGGTGCCTATGACTGAAAAGCTGTCATCTAAATCTATATATTAATTCATTGTCGACATAAAGGGCACCATTTTTAAGCTCCTAATCTTTGCACGTTTTAAGAGCCCCTAAACATGCTTTTCGGCAAAAAGCGACTGGCAACAGTCGGATTTGAACCGGGTTCCGTGAGTTAAGAGGCAAAAGCGCAATGAGTTGAGCTAAGAAACATATGAGCCACGTATTTATCGGGATTTTTGTCCATTAACGTCGCATCCGTTTCCACTTTCTTCAATTCCCTCCTTTTTTACAATTATTTGTGCTCCATGCCTTTATCCTGTCTCTATCTATCTTATATCAATCTACATATTAAAAATAATTCGAATACCTATACCACCATGTTTAAGTTCCGAATCTTCGCATGTTTTAAGGCCTCTTAAATATACATCAAAGCGTTTTGATTCGCATGTATTTTGAAAAAGGTCAATGACTGAAAACTTGACCTTGCCAAAAAGTAAATGACCGAAAAGTTACCTATGCCGTAAAGGTCAATGGCTGAATACTGAATGTAAAAATGGTTCATTTTTGGAAAAGCTGCCTATGACCGAAAAGCTGTCATTGTCAAAAAGTCAGTGACCGAAAAATAATAAATTGTACAATAAAGGTCAATGACTGGATAGCCGCGGATGTTTTTAATCGGAACGTTTTACGCTGAATGTTTGCGTGACCAATTTTAAACAATCTTTTGCTTCTTTTGTTTTCAGTTTTGCTTGATCTCAGTCTCATAAAAGTTTTGAATAACTGAAGTTTAATTAACTGAACCTTTTGTTGCCAGTTTTTTTTCAAAAGTTAGGCTATGAAGAATTTGGTCTATTTTTCTTTTTTACTTTCGATGGAAAATCTTTTCTCTTCCGTTTCTTTCTTTCTTTGCTCCTTCTTTTTCTTTTTATTTTCTCCTTCATTTGTTTTGTTTTTGGTTATATTTCTTTTTCTCTGTCCCTTCTGCTTTTTATCTTTCCTTTCACTTTCTTTTCTCTTTTTTTTCCTTTCTTTATCTCTCCTTTTTTTTGGTTTTCTCTCTCTCTTTTCTGTCGTTCTGCTTTTTTTTCTGTCTTTTTCTGTACTTTTCTGCGTTTCTTTTCTATTTTTTATTCTTTCTTTTCTTCTTTTAGTTTCTTAATGGTTTTTCACCTTTTCGTTCCTCTTTTTTGCTTGTCGTTTTTTCCTCTTTCGTTTCTATTTTTTTTCTGACTTACTGTACTCCTTCTTCTCTGCTTTTCTTTTCTCTTTGTTTTCTCTTTTCTGTTGTTTTCTGCCTCTTTTCTCATCCTTTCTCTCTTTTGTTCCGGTTTAGCTTCTCTCTTTTTTGTCTCGCTCACTTTTCTGTCTTTCCTTTCTCTTGCTTTTCTCTGTCTTTTCTGTCTTTGATTTTTCTTTTCTCTCATTTCTTTCTAATAGTATTTTCTGCCTCTTTTTGTTTTTTGTTTTTCTTTTCTGTCTCTCTCGTTCTTTTTTTCTCTGTTCTTTCTGCTTTCTTCTCTCTTTTTTTTGCTTTCTGTCGTTTTCCTTTTTCTTTTCTGTATTTCATTTCTTTCTTTTCTCTATTGTTTTTGTCTGTTTTTTTTCTGTTTTTCTTTTTTCTAACGCTCTTATGCGTTTTTTTCTGTCTTTCTTTTCTCTCTTGACTTCTTTTTCTTTTATCTTGCGTTTCTCTTTCCTGTCTTTCAATTCTGTCTCAATTCCTGTATTTCTTTTAACTCTTTCCTTTCTGTTCTTTTTTCCTTTCTATTCTCATTTGTTTCTTTCTAATCCCTCTTTCTCTTCTTTTCCTCCTTTCCCCTTTTTTTCTCTCTCTCTCTCTCTCTTTCCTGTTTTTCTCTTACTTCTCTCTTGCTTTTCTCTTTTCTTGCTTTTCTGTCTTTTGTCTCTTTCTTTTCTGTCTTTCGTTTCTCTATTTTTTTTCTTTCTTTTGTTTGTCTTTTCTCTTTCTTTTCTGTCCTTTTTTCCCTCCTTTCTCTCTTGCTCTTGTTTTCATTTGTTTTTCTTTCTCTGTTTCTTTTGTCTTTTTTGACTTTGTCCTCTTTCGTCCACCCATCTTTTCTCTCTATTTTGTCTTTTTTTCGGTCATTTTTTCTCTCGTCTTATCTTGCTTTTCTCTCTTTCTCTTCCTTTCTTTTGTCTTTTTTCTCTTTCTTTTGTCTTTTCGGTCTTTCTCTCTTTTTCTGTTCTGTTTTGCTGCCCTTTTTCTTTTTTCTGTCTTTCCTTTGTCTTGTCTCGTTTCGCCCTTTCGTTTCTTTCTTTTCTCATTCCTGTCTGTCTTTCTTTTCTTTTTTCTGTTTTCTCTCCCTCCATATATTGTTTTTTCTCTTTTTTATGCTCCTTAAAAATGCAGCCCAACGTATTACATGCGTTACGCTACGACACCATGTAGAATTTCGTTATCTGTACAAGTCTTAGCGCTCCCTAATTATAAGGGTCAGCAAAGCCGAAAAAGTTGAACACAAAATTGCTGGGATTTGGAGGTATTATACTAAACTAAACAGATCGGTAACGTAACGTAATACCTATGGCTGTTGAGCGAGGGGCATGTGTTCCAGCCCGAGGTGGTAGAAAAAAATGAATTGTAAAACTTCTATTTTTCAAATGATCTTGTTATACTTTTTCGGGCCTGCTAGTTCTCTTTAAAAGTTTTGAGCTAGAACAGTTGAAATTTACAGATTATAACTTTTCGTCTTTTATTCCTAATTGTAAGAATTATAATTAGATGAAACGCGACTCTCATCTACTGGATTCGGGTTAACTTATGACAGGTTTCAATTCTAAAACGTCTTTATCCAAATTTTGACTCCTGGCCTGCACTTCTCTAGTCAAAATCCGAACCGTTTTCCCTAGATCTTGCTAGCTAGATTAGATATTCTGATCCAGTACAATGCAGGATAAACGTCATTTGAGAGCATGAGTTTGTGCATGATTTTGCAAAATAGCCGTCAGAGCTCGACTGCAATTACGCTGATTTAGTGCGAATTTGGGCTAATTCAACTCATTACAACATGAAATAACAAATATCTGTTCCTTGTCTGATGAGAGCTGATATGATGGACTTCCTTGTTTTGAGCTGTTTGGGTGCATGTGATTTTTCACGTTTTTCCAATCATTATCTAATAAAAAATTGTAGTTGAACAAACTTAGCCAGCATTACTTTGCAAATATATTATAGATTTACAAGGACACAATTTTTATTATTTCAGAAGTTGAAGCAAAAAAATATTGTCATGACGTTCAAAATGACTGAATTTATTCTTGCTTACTGCAGAAGCTGGTATTTGCGGTCAATTGAATGTGATGGAGAGATACAAACCTTTATTATCATTCAAGTCAAAAATTTCTTTCTTGGTCGCTCAATTTCTCGGAGAGTTATAAATTTTATTTGTTCAAGCCTTATTGTGAATTCAATTTCAATGACTTTTACAAACAAAGGATTAAGAAGAAACTTAGAGCCCACGCATATAGATGAATGTTGACATCATCGTGTTGTTTATTTGTCTCAGAGTCATTTTGATTGCAAAGTTTGGTATTAATTTAAATAAATCCGAGCATTCCAATAACCAGGGCACGCTTTTCTTTGAAATTAGCCATGACTGTTTTGGCTCTAATAATGCTCAGGTCAAACAGCCCTAAAAAGTAGCATTTTCGCATCTTCATGCTCTTCGTTAAAATAGGTCAAATTTTTTGAACAATCAAAATTATAATCTTTTTCATTGAGAATTGTAACGTTTAAGAGAATTGTTTCATGGCACATATTTTTGTAACCGTTACACATAGTGATCATTCCCAGTTAGACTTGGCCATATAATGCGATTTATTTATGACCATAACCCGTTGAAACTCCAATCGATACCCCGTCGATATCCCAGTTTGAACAGAGACGATCACATATTTATATGAGCTATCAATAAAAAGCGATTACCCGGGTAGCCCTATTGTACAACTTTCATTCGTTTTATATACTTGGTCTTAAATGATTCCCCTAAATCATACAAAAAACATATAATTTGTTCTCATGTCTTCTCTTCCTCGCAGAAAACCGTCGAATTTCTTAATGTAATCATACAGTCTTAGGTGATTTTTATGTTTTCCAGGTGATCATACATGATCCCTAAAAAATTGTACCATGCTAATGAGACCAAAATTAAAAAAGACGAGAAAGCTCACGCAATAATTATTTTTAAGCTTTTAAACAAACAAAAGGGAATTAATTTGAAAGATAATTGTTTGGTGTATTCTAAGTAGAAAAAAAATTATATTGAACATTGGCAATCATCTAAACTTAAAGTTTAGAAATCTCATGGTTCAATTATGTTAAACCGATAAGTAGATTTCAATTGAAAAGAGCACTTACCAAGAACAGTCATGAGACTTGAAAAAAAATTGACAATTAGGAACATTCGCATTTACGACTTCTCATTCTCGAAGCTTGAAAGAAATAAGTAGAAGAGCAAAGTTCTAAAACGCACTTATATCGCATGACTGCGAATTTTTATGCTTAACGAAATCCCGGTTAACGTTTGATATTCCGTCAGCAGCTCTTCTAAATAAATTTTCAATTTATTGGAGAGGCAGAGAAACAAAAACCGATCGTAAAAGCAGACAAAATGGAGATCTCATTGCTTTTAAAATCAACTTTTATGTTCCTCATTAACATATGACACTAACAAACGAATATTACAACTGTTTAGCTATCAAAAATGAATCTGGAAAAGCTGTTATATTTTTTTAATTTGTTCAGCATACACCACCCCCATATCCACATATTTACCTGAGAAAAGTAAGTGACGTAGAGAGCTGAAATGAAAACCTGGGTTTCGTTGGAGATGACACCCAATGTAATAAGATCATTACAAGGAGCGACGTAAACCTACCGCAAGCAACCTAGTTTTCAAGGTTTGACTAAAAAACAATTAATGATTTCCTGATTGAAGGTAACGTCACTAACGATTCGAAAGATAACCTAGAAGTCGTCTTAACTTATTACCCAGATTCTATACTGCAATTCGTCTTAACTGCAATTCTGATATGAGTTTCCAAAATGATTTTTTTTAACCAAACAATCAAAATTCCTTAGATTACAGGCCAATTGTTACAACAATCGACTTTGAAAAAAAATCTCTGTTTTCAGCTACTGACAGAAAACAAGCTTTCAAAAGGGAAGATTGGGATGCGTGCGTTTAGTAGACGTAAACTCCAAGAATCTTCCTATCCTTTTTGTTGAAGTAATGTCGACGAATTGCTGCGACAGTGGTAAAAAGGACGAGGGCATAAAGTAGATAAAAACATACCACGATCAGCCAAACATAGTTGCCATCAATCTCCTTGAAATTAGAAATTTACGCCAACTCGTTAGAATAAGTTGAACACGCGGAACAAGGAAAAGCGTCAACATTTAAGCAAACGCTCAAAATAAAAAATCACTTTTGAGTCTAAAAAAGACCTCGCAGAGAACAGAAAACTAGTTTTCGAAATGACTTTCAGTGACATAGATATATTTAGAAAAATTATACGCAAAAATCCCTCAATACCCCGATCTTCCATCTTGAGAAAGTAGAAACGTCAGTAGTAGTGAAAATGCCTGGTTTGTAACGGGGGGGGGGACCTGCCCCCCCCCCCCCGTTACAATACAGGCATGGTCTTTTTTAGGTATCCTCTTAGAATTTCTCTGACTTAGAGTGGAATAAAACTTAGCTGTTTCATTTAGTTCTTCGAACAGTTTCATGCTTTGACTTGAAATTTGTTTTACCCTTTCTAACCGGGAAAGTTGGTTGGTGTTTGTATAAACAATTTCTGCTTTCTTGTCTCAGCTTATCAAAGATAAAAGTACAAGTGAATTTAATTAGCTTCAAGGCGTTAGTCCAAACTTTAGCTTCTAATCAATAACCGTTAGGAATAAAGGAAATACGGGCTAATTTTGCCCGGCATATTATCAGCACACATACAAAACTTTTATTCCACAAATTTTACCAGTTCTGTTCACTAAATTACCAACATGCAAAAAGTTTAAAGCAAGTTTTTGATTGCTTTTAATTGGAGTCAGTACTAGATTCATATAAAATTGCACGCCGTGCACGCTTGTGAGGAACAACTGGGGTTTCCTCGTCGCTCTCTTCAGCTTCAAATAAAATGAATTCGTTATGACTGGGTGTGCGTGGTTCCTCGCTCACTTCACAGCTATTTACTTCCAACTCACTTTCATTGTACGTGCGTTGAAGGAAACCCCAATCTGTCTCCTTGAAACTGTTGTCTGACCTATCACCCAGCGTGCTTGAATTCAAACTTTGTATTTCCGGACGTTCGTCGCCGTTACCAAGAGTAGTTTCTGCCCCTTCAGAATTGTTGGTGTTGTCCATTTTTACGTCCCAGTTATCCAGAATTTCACGCATAAAAATGTCGTCTACAATTTTGTAGTGGCCAAAAGGTAAGCTTGTTATACCGTCGTCAAAAATAAAGCGTTTATCATCGTAGGCGGACAAACAAATTTTGATCGTGCGTACTGTAAAAATGTCATGTTTTTCTGACGCTATGCGGTAGTTCGGTGCACGTTCAGTTGATTGTTGCTCAAGGACTTTTTTGAAAGACTGGTGATTGAATAAGCGTTGTGTGGAGAGGGATATGCCCTTCATGCTCTTTTTCTGGGTATCTAAATGAGAAAAACAAACATTTTCGCCGTTTTTTACTGGAATTTTCTATGCCCTTTGGTTTTATATTAAAGAAATTTGAGTTGTTTGCTTGGATTAAACATATCTAGAAGTCTCAGAATTTTAAAGAACATAATTGGAAAGTTTTTTTTTGGATAAGTAAAACAACTGGAAAAACATACCTGCTGTGATTATGGAGTACATCTTGGATTTGATTCCAACAAATTCTGTCATTACTGATCCTGCCAGTTCATCTTTGAATTTGAGGACTTTCTTTTTATTGGTCGGGTTGTAGAGGCTTGATTCCTTTGGGTAGTTCGAAAAATCGAATTCTTTAGAGAGAGTGGGATTGTTTTTTAGGTCAGCGTAGAGGTCTTCTGTCATAATTGCATACGTCAGGGAGTCTGTATCACTGTACAAAAGTTTGCAAGCAAAGTTTTCTTTCATTATTTTATAATGAAACCTGAACATAAACATTTTGGAGAGATCCAGTATTGTGGCTCCAATGATCAACGGCTTTGACCAAGTGAACTCAGTGCGACGAAGAGTTACTGCAGCCAGGTTCGTGTTAAAGATTTTGAACGACTTAAAGTTAAACTTTGAACTTTGTTCTAGCAGCTCTTTCTCAGATCTTACTAGCATGACGTTGGTACGTTTTCTCGGATTTTCACACATTTTCCCCTACACACTATTTATCATTAATTTGAAGAAATTCTCATCAAATTTGTTTGTAGCCTGCTCTCTCTTTCTGCTATTTATCTCTATATAGGGAGCTAACCAAAATCCTTGCAAGAATCTGAGCACTCGGTGAACTTTAGTCACTTTCAGACCGAGCTCCGAATACAGCTGTAAAGTCAAATAGTGTAAGGTATAGTGGGGCTTGGCAAACATAGTTTGAAGCAGTTTTTTGCTCTTCGTACTAACCCTTACATTCATTTTCTCTCTCAGATTCTCCTGATATTGACTCAACCAGATAACTTCGACAGACTCTCTGGTTGGAGCAAGTGGATAGTCACTCTGAATGTCGTGCAATTCCGGGGGGTATTCCAGGTCCACCTCCACGATGAAGCCGTATGGTGAGTCTTCTGGGGTTTGCAACAGCTCACTCAGTGGCATCTCAACGAGTTCAAAATCACCAATTGGTAGACAACAGGTTTGCATTATGTCCCCATAGAGATTATTTGCGTCGATTGTGAAACCGAAGGAACTCTCAACTGTTTTATCAAAATCCTGCAAATATTTGTTGTTAGCTTTGAAAAGTCTACTCGAGTAAACTGAGGACATGCCACCGCGCATAAGATTTTCTGCCATATCAAGATGTTCTCTCTCTTCAAGCAGCCTAACGTTAATGTTACATGTTTTGAGGTATGCATCACCCGCTAAGTTTGCTGCAGAGAAATACTGAGCGCAATCAAGGCCATAAGTTTCATAGCACACTTTGCGAAATTTTTCAAACACACAAGCCAGCAGTAGGGTGTCAGTTGTCAGATACAAATCGTGGTAATCGCCTAATGTTTTGCACTTAAATGTTCGAAAAACTTGGTTAGCATGCGCCAGGTTTTCGAGTGTTATAGAAACTTCACCACCAGCTAACGTGTTTTTCCACTTGTTTAGGGGAGGCAAACGTTTTTCACTGAATCTTTCAAAATTGTCAAAGTAACTGTATGGGTAGAAACTTTTTTGATGCAACAATTTTATTTGCTTTTTCGCAAATTTCTCTTCGAAATGGTTATCAATAATTTTAAATCCATCTGTGGGCAAAAAAGACACCAATTTTTCAAGTGACATTCCCATGAAACGGAAAGAGTCGAGAAAGCGCATATTTTCGAAAAGTTCAATCACTTCTCCTTTTTTGTTTTTGTACTCGCCAACCTTTACTCTGATTATCAGACATACATATTTTTCGTCTGTTTGAGGGATAACTTGTAGTTTACTATTAGAGCTGCAATATTGAATGGCTTGACATATATGATGCAAGTCATAGTTTGATAGGTTGTGGGCAACCACAGGGGTGAAATTTAGACTTCTACGCTTCAAGTTGCATGTGTTGTGCGCCCAACCGAAGAACTCACCCGAGTAGTGGCAATGATCTAACACTTTGATATCTTGTGCATTGAAGTCCAAACCACAGATCCAGCAGGCTTTAAATTCACTTTTGGTTTGATCGAGCTGACCAGTGAAGATTTTATGTTGTTGTTTTTTGTTGTGAATATCATATGCTAGACTTTCTATTGTTTTGGTAAAGTCGGACATACAGTTTGGTGAGCGTACCAATTTGAACATTAGCTGTTTTTGTGTGGACTGTTCAATTGCAGTTATACAAAAGCCCGACGGAACATGTTTTTCAATGTTGTTACTTGAACTTATTTTTGGGTTATTGAATGCTGTGTGCACAGGTAGTAGAAGAGACTCTAGATCGAAATATAACACAATCGGTGCAAAGAACCTGGCTTGAAACTTTTTGAATTTTAGAATGCACGCATTCTCTTTCGGCATTTTAATGTGAACCGCTTCATAGCTGCTACAAAGTTTTTTGTGTCTTTCCATTACTTCAATGTTCGAATTTACATGAAAACAATTTCGGCAAATTTGAGAACGTGAATGATGTTTTCTACCACGAATTTTCTGTACTAAATTTACCAACTCGGTGATGAGGACGTAGTGGAAAATTTTACCGTCGCTTGGTAGCAGAAGATCCACCACAAATTCCTGATCCCACTTCTTGGAAACTCGATACGGTATGAGTTCATCCTTCTCGTTAAGTCTGAAACAAAGAAAAAAAAATGATTTTTGGATCGTAGAAGAATGAGTTGACATTGGTACAGAGGTTGCTAAATCATAAAATAAATTTAAGAAAGATCGACTTACCGAAAAATGTTTATTTGGACATCGTTTTCGTTCTCGAATATACCGATTTCGTCCACAGGCAGTGGCATCTGGTGATTATCATACGGTTGATGAGCCCTTGGGTTTTTTGGTCCGTACAGAGAAGGGCTTCGCTTTGTTCTCCAAGTGGTGTCTTCGTTCACCAGTGGGGGTCCATAGAATAAGTGGAAAGCAGCCGTGTAGCAATACAGAAAGCAGTTTGGATCTTCGTAGTTCCTGATGTTCAGTAGCGATTGCTCTGATTGGTACTTCACTGGCAAAGCAATGTAGGAGCCAGCACGAATTGGGGAGAACCTTGACAATTTTATCTCGAATGACAGAAGCTTTTCGAAGCGCCATCCGCTTCCATTTGTTGTTATTGTCGAGATACTGTTTATTATTTGTTCAACTTTATTCCAGAACATTTCATCTGTCAGATTCTCCCCTGGGTAGACGATGGTCATTTCTGAGTTTATGAAAAAATCGAAATGTTCTGGTTCTTCTTGTTCAGATACGTCATTCAACATTTTTATTTTTGCTGCAAATTAAATTTTTTTCGGTCCCGCTTCAGTCTCACTTCTGACGATCTGTTGAATCTCATGTTTTTGATTCATGAGATATTCAAGCATGTCGTTTTCGTTGCCTGACGTGTGCAATTGAATCGACCGTAAGTTTCCACTTATTGATGACATCACGGGTAGGTCACCACTGTATCCATTGTTTCTCCACTGGGGCATTCCGTGATTTAGTTTCATATGATCTTCGAACACTGATTTCAGTAAGAAAGTTTTGCTCCAATAAACACAATGATGAATGGTTTCGGATCCATGCAGCTGCTTTGTGTGGTGGATCATTCCGACTAGCGATGGTGATTCGAAGTTGCACTCATTGCACTGAAGTGGCTTGTTCTGGGTTTTGATGTTGTGTATTGCCTTTCGATGTCTCCTTAAGCTGCGCAAACTTGAAAAAGTTTTCTGGCAGATATCACACTGGCAGCTCATTTCCGCAAATAGCTTTAAGCAAACAGTAGGCAAAGTTTGAGTTTGATAAACTTTCTGATAGCAACCAAATTTTGAAAATGAGTGTTTCGTATCCAAAAGAATGATTGAATAAAACCACTACAACCAATCCTAACAGTGTTTTAGCTTGAGAAGAACTTACGTAGACTTCAGTCACACCCTCTTTTCTATAAACATTTTGTTCTTATCAGTTCTTTAAATTTAACCTTAACATTTGGCTATAATCTGTGTTCCTTTAGTTTTCGGAAACCTCTAGGACCTCACTCGAAGTTTTTACGATTGATTAGGTACCCAAAGGGAATGGAGCTCAGACACAACCTACTTAAAATCAATTTGAGTTGAATGGTCACCACTCCTTATTCCTAATTCAATTGTTAAACAATCTTTTGATCAGAAGTACCGCCAGTTTATGTTTTACGAGATCAAGCTCTGGGGTGCCAAGGTGCGGCCTACCGCTCGATTGATGTTCCACAGGATCAAAGCCAGCGGTAACAACTGGTTTTCTGTATCGAGTCTGGTTGGAACCCTTTTCGCTAGGAAATTTTATTTTTGTTTGGGGTTTGGTTATATGTGTTAAATATTGGTAGTAAATGTTTATTAGTAGCTGACAACCGGAAGACCACCTACCCTCATTTTCCAAATTTCGTATTTAAGTCACACTTTTCAGTCTCTTTAGTCTATTAACTCTCTTTAAAATTCTAATCGCAATTCCAAATTCTAAGTTAAAAATGGATTCTGAACAAAAATCTTTCTCGTGCCCCTATATCTTCCCCTACAGAAAACATATCATTAAAGAAATAACGGTCATATTCAATGAATCCACCCTCCACAAAAAAAATCATACAGGAATTCTTCTGAAAAATATTGAGGGGCTGGTAATGTTGCTCGACATTGGTGGAAATGAACACTTCCGCCTGGTTGATCTTATAAAGTACCAAATATTCGTTACCCCTGAAGAAAAGAGAGACACAAGACTGGAAAAACTATTCCATCTTGTGTCAGCACCAATCCACCGCGAGTACTTCTTCGGTACTCGCTAAGTTCAATCCCCTCCCCTTATTTTAGTTTAGTTTTTTTTATTCTTCATTAAAAATGCTTCGCTTTTTTTAACTTCGAAAAAAATGTGAGCTTTCTCTTACACTCTGATTAGAATATACACTAGAGATATACGGTGCTCAAGATTTAGGACCTCATTGAAAGAGGGGAAAACCCCCTTTTAAGCTTTCTTTTTTGTTTTTACTTTTCTTTCAGAGGAGTACAATGCGGTAGCCTATAGAGGAGAATTTGGGGGTCCAAAAATCTTTAAAAACATTAACAAAATACGTTAAAAACGGGTCGAAAACGGCGGCTACGCCTTGTTTTCGAGGTCGCTGATTCCAAAAATCGTGTTTTCAGCTCTGTAGGACCTCGGTTTCACCTATTTCTTAACGTTTCGGGGTTGTATCAACACTTATGCGTTTTTTTGAAATTGTCAAAAATTTAGTTTTGAGTGTTCATTTTCTGGCTCGTAACCCCGTAGGGTGGGTAGGTTGCAGATATAGGGTTGTTTTCTGATGGAATTTTTTCATTTTTGAAAAATTTTGAAAAATTTTCTGATTTTTTAAAAGTTGTTTTCTGTTGAACTGATGTTTTTTCAAAATAAAATGAAAAACATTGATTCCACTGGGTCATTATTCAGACGTTAATTGTTGCACTGCGTCTGTGGAACAACCTGGGGAACAAATTTTTCCTCAAAAAGGAAAATAACTTTGGAAATTTTGATTTGTTTACTGTGCAAAATTATCGAAATTTTTTTCATTTTATAAATTTTGTCCACATTTTGTTTAAAGAAATGTTGAATGTATTTCAACAATAGAGCAACAGTATATGCAGTATGTTTTACAGACACCCGCTCACACAAGAGAAGATTTTCTGTTAAATTTTTTCTGAATTTTGCAAAGATTTTGTCATTTTCTCAACTGAGCACCTACTATGGTTTTGTGATAAATGTTAAATTTGTTCGATTTCTTTGATCTTTCTCTTTTTTAATGTTTCCCATAAAAATTTACCAAGTGCTAGTCCCAGTAGTATCACCCTGTTGCTTTCCAAAACATTTATTGTAGTGTTTATTCGTTTATTCTCAAGAGTTAGCTGCAAAAAAATTCAAAAGAATGTACAATTTCATTCGTTTTTATATTAGGTTAGAGAGTTAGTAAGATTGAATAAATTGAACATTATAGCAGTTTTTTCCCTTCAGTATAGTTTCATTCTGTTTATCAAGTTTTTCTCTGGATCCGATTTCTTCAATCTTTGTTAGAATTACTGACAAGTTTTCGTTTTTTGGGTGCAAGACATCGGCATGCGGGTGGAGTCACTTGACTGTCCGAGCAGTTGAGATCATCTACTGATCGAAACACTGGTGTAGTAGGTGTCTCTGGTGGGAAATTCAGATAGTTTTCACTGTCATTAAATTCACAGTCAGGGCTATCAATATTGGGAATTTTCCAGAGAGCCTCGATTCTTTCGAGATCTCTCCAATATCCTTCTTGATTTTCGTATAAAGGTATTTCTTTCAAGTCGTAGTCGTAGAAGATCTTCCGAACATTTGCTTCAAGAACAGAGGTGTCAAATATAAACTCTCTGGTGTAATTTGTTACAAAATCCAAGGTGTACTGGGAGCCTTTTAGTAATGCTTTTTCGAAACGAAATGACTGGTTGAAATCTAACATAACTACCGGAAGAGACATGTGATTTGATGTAACCCAGGTATCGTTTGTCCATCCTTGTTCAATAATAACGATTGTTTCTTTCCTGTATGTTTCGTAAGCTATTGTTCTTTTCTCTAAGCTTTTCTCGCTTTTCAGAATAATAACTACTGGAGACGTTTTGTTTCTTATTTCAAGAACTGCAACGAAAATTTAACTGTTGAAAACGACAAAGTGCTCAAGGAATATAAATAAGGAATATGTTCACTTTTCAACACTTGCGTATTGTGGTTGAGAACTATATGTCGTAAAGTTTTATTTGTTTGTACAAAGTTTTGCACTAAGTGAAATTCAGAACAGGCGTAAACCCAGACTGATAAGCGTTTGCTTTTGGCAAACAACTTAACATAGTGTATTTTATTATCTTAAAGTTTTGACATGGACCCCAGAGATAAGGTGTATTCTGTTCAATATGTTGGATAAAATGCATAAGGTTTTTATGGTATTTGGTCTTGGTATTATCACTCCTGGATCAAAGTTCAATTTCTAACATTTTCTTTTTTTTTATTGTAATTGGGTGTCTTGAAAGCTATGTACTGTAGGCTATAGTTAAAAGACGCTAGAGTTTCTTTGCAATAATGCTTTTATATTAATATGATTTAGGTTTTGAGGAATTATTATCGACCAATCACATTTTTATAGTGCTCAAAGTCTAGCAGCTCTGTGAGTATGTGTTTTGTAGTACTTCAATTTTATTTCCTTTTCCAACCATTCATTTGATTTTATTCTCTTATAATAAACAGTATATCACCTGAGTGCACTAAAATGGAAAAATCTGAAACCCTCAAGAAAGACATAGAATTCTGCGATCAGTTTATTGATATCTCAGAAACTGCAAAAAGAATTGTAAGGGTCTCAACTAAAACCTATGAAACTTCTGGTACCTATGTTGCAATAAAGCTGTTCAGAAGGAACAACCAAAGTGATGATGATTACAAATTCTCCCAAAGAGTAAACTTTCTCTTTCAGAATTTGATAGACTAGTGGAACATATCCACAGAATCAGAGATCTGATCGATTCAAAGGACACAGAGGTTCCTTTAACAGTACAAACTGAGCCTCCAAAAGTTACATCGAAGGCAATTAAAAGAAAAGAAGGCGAGAACGATAAATTTTCACAACATATTCGTTCAACCAACGATACGAATTCGGAAGACGAGAGTCAACCCCTATCGAAAGTCAAGAAAAATCTAGCGCACAAAAAGAATTTAGCCTACAAGATAGAAAAATACAATGGCTGGAGCAATGCACGAACGTTCTCCAGATTATTTTCGACAATTTCAAAAATCATTTCGCTTTCTTCTTTTCTTTTGTAAACCAAACTTGGACAAAGGTAAAATTGCTAATTTTGCGTTTGCATACCACCAAAAAAGTTCATTTTGTCACAACTCTTCTGTTCATTACCATGTTCTAATTTCATCTGAAAATCTATCAAGCTTAGAAGGAACCGACAGCTCAAAAGCTTATGCAATACCTTGTTTATTTACCTGCTTTAAATTTCTCATTTATGATTTGGACGGGTTCGTTGTTCACGGGCCAATTTTGGAAAAACTTATTGACGCAGTTGACTACTGTCTACAACAACAGAATCTGCACAGAAACTTCTTTTCTATGAAGAAACTACCCAGCATTTGCCATGCTGTAAAGCAAAATGTTCAAACTCAAACTGACTTTGTACCACTTTTGACTAATCAACGCTTTGTGGAGATATATTACAATGAACACTACGCTGAATTTTCAAAAATTATTGATATTATACTTAGTGGCTATGGTTCGCTTAATGTTGACTGTGAAACGTTGTTTGTAAAATTTGTATTTGAACAAAAATACAAAAATTAAATTTTCTTTGAGATCGTTTTTTTAACTGAAAACAGAGGAGTAAAAAAATGAATTATAGCATATGCTTTGCAAATCGTAGTAGGTCATCATCATTCATGTACATTGTGTAAGGGTATTTATTGCTAAAAATAACATGAGCAATATAAATACAAAACAGACCACATAGTTTTGAGTTAGTTTTTTGAATTGGCTTCAATGTACACAGTTGAATTACTTCTCCATAGAAACTGTTTAGCCGTCTGTAAACTGCAAAGTAGAATTCCAGCAAATTTCCCAATGAATCAGCAAAATAAATTTTGTCGTTTTTTTTACAGATGAGTAGCCAATGAGTTCCTATAGTTCCAGCTTTCGATGCATTGACTACAATAAAAGAGTCTGCAAATAGCTTAGGAAAACTATCAGCTGGGAATACTCGCAAAACAGAAATTTTAAATGAACACATTTGTTGATCAATTTGGTAATTTTAACATTATCAATATTATCCATTAGTCACTGGGTATGTAATAAGAGTGTTTTTTGTGACTTTTCTCTCAGATGACACGTAAAATGTTGAACTTCGTTCTCCCAAAAACAATATTTCAATGTTATCTGTCAGTGCTCTCGAAAACGTTAGCTCAACTGAAATTGAACAGTTTGTCAATTCAGGGTGAATAAAATCATGTGATGCTTCCTGTGTTGAAGTTAAATCAAAGGCCATAATAAAATGGTTGGGATAATCTGATAGAGATATACCAGGACCACCCTTATCAAGAAAATCCAAAGCCTCAAGCGTATTAAAATAAAGCCTTTGATTAGAGGCGGTTGAAATGGGCGTGCCAACTATTGGAAGTCCGTTACGATAAATAACAATTTGACTCAAATCAAACTTCTGATAATGAAAAGGTGTTGTTCGATTTGTTCCAAGGTACGCGCGGTTTGTTGTCATTGCGATAATCATTCTTCGAATTGGTTCCTTTGAGAAGACATCTTCTTGTCTCCAACTTTGAACACCAGTTGTAGCTAAAAATGTTCTTGGTAAAACCTGTGTATAGCGATACACTGCAGGTGTTTTTAGTAGAGTCTTCTCAATTGCCGTCAAAACATGATCCGATACTGTCATTTTTCTAACATACAGATTTGCTTCAATTATTTTTACTTTGTAATGTTTGTTTGACTCGGAAATAACAGCAAAATCATTTGTTGATCTTCTGAATGAAATTCTTAGAGTAATACCACTAAGCAGGTGTTTATCACACGTTAGAATGTCACTTGATGGTTTTCCAAGAAAATAGTTTTCATTGGAGTTGGCTACGAGGGCTTTTCTTGCTGTAACATCCTCGGCGCGACCGTCGGTGCCATCAATTTTAGCTGGCTCATCCTCGTAATAATATCCTTGACAAACTAGCCATGTGTTTTTTGCAGTTTTTCCTGACGAAAATTCTGTTTCAATGAATGCTTTGTGTGCATAATTTCCGTTTGTGTTGGAAATTTTAACACCGTTAGCAGATACAGTGCATTCCGAAAATAAAGAATGCAGTGCGTTGTTGCTTAAGTATGGCGAGTCTGTATTTGTAGCATCAGTTCCTGTCCTTAAATCACCGTCATTGTTTCGGGAGATTTTGCATTTAATTTCAAGGAGAAGTTTTTGCAAATCTATGAAATTGTTCCTGTCTCCCATAACTTCAAACTCAAGCATTGGACCATCCGGGGAATAGGAAGGTCCAACTTTTTGAGTAAAAGCATTATCAAAAGTAACTAGCAGAGGTTGTTTTTCAAATAAATCAAGTGTGGTGTGTGTTGCCTCTGCGGGCAGTAAATTAGTAAACATTTTGAACTTTAGAGAAGAATTGAGACCGACTTCTCGACAGGGGTTGTTTTCTGTGAATGGTCTTTGAACGGCTTTTTGTATGTTTTTTCTTGATGTTCTTCTTTTTGACCAATGATCCTCCAACTTGTTTTCTTACAGTCTTTTGCACAGTCGATTTTATTGCTTGTTTTGGAGACTTTTTCTTTGTAACAACCTCTACCAACTCAGGAGCTGCTTGAACAATTAATTCACGTCCAATCTTTTTGGCTACAGGCCAAAGAAATTTTCTTGCAATCGGTAATGCGGCTCTGCCAATACCTGCTGCTAAAGCCCCAAAACCACTTCCTCGTTGGCGATGGTGTCCTGAAAAGTATGGTGATACCGATTGTTGATGATAGTAGGCTTCCATTTAATCGAATTTTTTAAAATTTAATGTCAAAATAACTTTTCCCGTTCCAGCGAAAGGAACTAATTGTCCGGTTTCTGTTCGCAATTGAATTTCAATTGACTGAAAATTTTTTGATAATAACTTTTTGTATTCCAAGTTGCTGAAGACAATTCTGTGTGTTGGCTCTATTTCACAGGGGCTACCGTTTTTCAGGCGTTGTTTTGAATCAATGACTCGAATAAGAGGAGCTTTAGTATCACCTACGTATTGATACTCAATTATGTTAACATAAATAAAAATCAGTTGCTTCCCTGCAGACAAATCAAAAGGATAATCACCAACAAATGTTTTTTCTTCGTCTTCTGTCATGGTCAGATTTTCAAAAGTGTCCAACATCTTGTATCCAATATGATAACCAGACCCATCATGAATACCGTTGAAACCTAGGATGCTTGGAATTTCGTTATCCGGAAAAGTAATTCCTTCGTTTTTACCAAAAAAGAGAAACAAAACTCCATTGATTTTGTTAAATTGAAAGTCAAAATGAGGCAATCCGGTAGCTGTTTTTAAGGATCTCAAAAGATGATCACGGTTTTCATAGGAACCAGTTCCAATGATAGCTCGTTCTCCTCCGTATGGTCTGGAGACAGCATCAAATGGAATACTTTTCTCATAAAACTTGAGGCCTTCAGAGGAAAAAATCTTTAAATCACTCTTGTTCACTTGATTTATTTTTGCTGGGAAGATAATTTCACTTAGAGCAACTCGCCAATCCCCTTCCAAATTAATTTCTTCATTAAAATAGTTTTTGAAAGAAGACAAGGTGTTTTGAGGAAAAATATTCATAGAGGCTGATGAATCTAAGTGAACGGTGAATTCATTCATGTTTTGTTATTTCACTACTGTTGTCTCTAACTTTGACCAACTCTAATTCATAAAATTTTCCTTTTACTGGCTCCTGGGATGCGTCAATGAGACTATAAGTAGGGGGATTTGTTGTAGGTATATCGTAAATCTCAAAAACTTCGTTGGTAAATGTTTGCTTGTATCCTTTTCTAAAAGGAAGATCCGCTTTTGATATTCGCACAAAGTCCCCAACGTAAAACTTTGGTCGGCGAACTAGTTTTGATGAATCATTAAAAATTAATGATATCAAGTAAGGAACGTCTTTTTTTGTTACTTTATTCGGCGCCAATTTCGTTACTCTGTTGACTCTAGAGTTAATGGCTGGTACAAAGCTCTGCAATTGATTAATATACGAGTATGTCCATTTGTCTTCTAAATACTTGTATATCAAATTCTTGAGCGAACGTATATTTCTTTCCGCAAATGCTGATTTTTCCTCGCTGAAAGTTTTATAAACTTCAATATCATTTTTCTGACAAAGAGTGCTGAATGAGCCCTTAAATTCTGTACCAGCATCTACCCACACTTTTTTAGGTTGCTTGTGCTTTATCATTTTCTTAAACGCATCTGCTGTAGTTGTGGCGTACTTCGATTTTAAGGGTTCAACTCGTAGATAACGTGAGAGACAGTCCACCGCAACCAACAAATATTTTACATCTTTGTTCTCTTTTGCTAATTTATCCACATAAGCCAAGTCTAGCGACCAAATCTCGTTTATGTCATAAGCAATAACTTTCAGTGTTGGAAATCTTTTTCTATATTTCTTATGCTTTGTGTGGGCATTTTTACCCTCTAGAAACAATTTCACTTTACTTGGTTTCAACTTTGTGCTTTTTTGTAGATTTTTTATGCTTCCGTATGCTGTGGGGCCTTTCGTATATTTTAGCTCAAGCAATTTTTTCTCATTCGTCGAAAGACTCCCAGTCCTTCTCCTCTTGCTGAGTTCTGTCTTCCTTTGAGGTTTCGAAACCACTTCCGGCTTCTGAGGATTCCTCTGTAAGTAATTGGCTGGTTTCTTTGTGCTTGATTATTTTTGGCGCAAAAGTTTTCTTTTTCTCTTTTTGTTTGGTAATTCTATGAGTTCTTTTCCGGATCGCAATTTTAGCATTACTGTTGATCACCAAGTCTTCTTTTATGTTTAAAGCCTCTAAAATCTTGAAATAATCTGGATTATTTATTTTTTTAGTTGGTTGCTGCAAATCATAGAGAAAAATAGGGACATTTATTCCTGTCTCGGCTCCGTCAACAATGAAATTTTCTTTTTCGTCTATAACAACTTTTTTTGATTCTTTAATGAGGCTAACTATTTTTTCCGTCCTGGTAAGTTTTGCTGGCGCTAGCATGTTGAGATTTTGAAGAATTTTGTCTGCATGTACTTTTGACAACTCAGTAGGATCAGTTGTTTCCCTTGTATCCAAAATTTCTTGGTTTTCTTTGTCAGTGTTTTCATTTGGTCGCATGCGGTTCAAAAACGAAAATTGAGCACCTCTATGCTGAACTCTGGGATCATTTAGAATTTGTGAGGAATATGGTTGCTCCTTCATAAACTGATTTCTGGGAATCAAAATAAACTCTTCAGCAGTTGACATTGCTTAACTCAAATGGATGAAACAAAATTTAATAATGAGTTGAATGAGTTCGAAACCGGCTTTTGTTAGTAATAGTGCTCGCCGTTTATCCATTGATGACTTTGTCTTGAGAACACCTTCAAATATGTGTCTGTAATTTTCTAAGTCTCTTACTTTCACTCTAACATGGCCCAGTAAAACATTGTGAAGACATTCACACAAAACCAGTATAGCATCACTATCACAACTACGCAAATATTTCCTTAACTGTTTTGGCTGCAAAAGCACCATTTGCTTCAGTATAGATAATTTTTTCTCTTTCATTGTTTAGTGGAGTTGTTTCTGCTTTATCAGATGGAAGATAGAAAATTGATGGACCTGGCTCAGTAATATTTGAACAGTATCGTAAACAATCAGAAGTTTTTGGATCAAGATCGATAAGCAAATGCCCAAACGGTTCTTTCGTTGCCAATTGATAGCAGTATTTTAAAAATTTAACGAGGTTCAATTGTTTACCTAAAAATTCGACTTGTTGAATATCACGGGTTGATTTGAACAAAATGATGTGTGTCGTGTTCAAGTCTATTGTACGAGACCACTTGCTCTGTTGGTAAAGGTTGGGCTTGATATAAATAACATTAATGTTTTTGTGACGCCCTGCAGTGGCCAATTTAACAAATTCTTTGTCATTGTAAATTTCTTCGCACGAGTCGTCTATTATCAGACGACAGTTTGCAAGACTATTCAAAAATTCTAAATTGGCGTACTTTTTAAACGTAACACCAAGTGTTTTCTCCATTTTGATGTATATTTGTTGCATTTCTCGGTATAAAAAAATAATGTTGTTAAATTTTGGGTAAAATGTGTTTCCAATCATCATTTTGAAAATTAACTCTGTTTTGCCACAACCTGAAAGCCCTACAACGGCCATGAAGACCCTATCTTGCGTAGATATAATTTTATTCATAGTCTTGGATTTGGTAAAATGTATCCAACTAAACTTGACAATATTGATATCCAAACTGAAGTTTCTTCACAATTTGGTTTTAAAATGGTTAATTTAACAATACAAAGTGATATCAGCAGTAAAATAACAAACATTTGAACAAAAAATACAACTTCTGACCGTGGCAACGTTGTTTGATTACAAAATTTCCATGAAGATTTGCTGCTACTTTCTTTTTCAAAGAAACTTTCTTCAACAACAGCGTCAACTTGATCAACTGTTACCCCCTCCATCTCGAGACAAAAATAATTTTTTTAAAAAAATGTATTGAGAAAAAGTCACTCTACATAAAACAATTCATAGCAATTGAACTCAGTTAGAAAGTCTTTCATATGAACCATAAAGCACTCCGTGAGTCTCTCAGTTTTGTCATAATGAACAATTTTGTGTACTCTTTCTTCCCTCACCAAGTGTTGAATCTCCTTCGGCAGTGAAGGATCGTTCTTGTCTACTTCTTCACCAACCGGGTGTTTCGACATCAGTAAGAGTCTCGGAGGACAGACTCTGGGTTGAGTTTTTGACATTTTGCTTTCTCCACTGAAGAAAAGGTTCAATATAATATACTAAATGAGTAATTGAGCGAATTTCGTCCTCAGTCAGCAACAATTTAACTTTTCTCTGTAAAAACTGGTTTCCGGTTTTTATGGTTTCGTCTTTGGAAATTGAAAGACTCAGATTCCTGTCCCCCGTAATCAAGGCGCAAATTGTTGAACTCGGTGACAAGGGTGCTTCCACTTTCGTCAATTCCTCTCTCATTTGTTAACCAGTTGAAATAGAAAATGGCTTTTTCTTTTGCACAATGTTTGTTGAAAATGTTTTTGCCCTTTGAATGATTTTGACAGTTTTGGCTAAAATAGTTCACAGATATTGAGGACACGCGAGTGAATTCAGATCAATAATAGAGCACTCAAGCAAATCTGACAAAAATTTTACTTTTTCCTCTCCCTTAGCGTAGAATATTGAACCCGGATTCCTCAAACGAACGCTTTGAATTATTTGTGTGAGATAAATATAGGGATAGTTTCCTGTTTCCCACTCAATGCCGTGCAAATTTCTAGTCAACCAACTGAAAGATTGCTTTTGTTGAGTTGTTAACTCACTATGACTTGTTGGAGGTAAAAATGACACGCAGTCGAGATAGTCCTTGGTGCAAACACCAAGTTCTTTAACAATAAACTTTTCTTTTTTGTGACGGAACCCTTCAACGTCTAACACAACTGTTTTGCTGCTCAGCATTCCAATAAATGAAAAATTGACGGATGAAAAATGTTTATATATAGGCAAAACAATATTCCCGACAAATGACCACTAAAACAGTTGCTGCTTTTCCACGGAAGCATATAAGAGTAACCAGGTCCTTGTTTGTATCTTGCGTATATAAAACCCCCAGCGTCGTGCAAAACTGCATGTAACCGAAGGACTTTAAAACTTTTAAGTTGATGATCTAAAGACGAGTTGTCAATTCCAATAAGACCACCGTACGGTCTAAGTTTAAGCGCAATATCGTGATCAAAATTTTCTTGATCGTTAAAGAACTCACATGCTGATAAAAAGTAATTTAGGCGAATTGAGTTTTGTGGGAAAGTAACTAGCAGAGGTTGTTTTTCAAATAAATCAAGTGTGGTGTGTGTTGCCTCTGCGGGCAGTAAATTAGTAAACATTTTGAACTTTAGAGAAGAATTGAGACCGACTTCTCGACAGGGGTTGTTTTCTGTGAATGGTCTTTGAACGGCTTTTTGTATGTTTTTTCTTGATGTTCTTCTTTTTGACCAATGATCCTCCAACTTGTTTTCTTACAGTCTTTTGCACAGTCGATTTTATTGCTTGTTTTGGAGACTTTTTCTTTGTAACAACCTCTACCAACTCAGGAGCTGCTTGAACAATTAATTCACGTCCAATCTTTTTGGCTACAGGCCAAAGAAATTTTCTTGCAATCGGTAATGCGGCTCTGCCAATACCTGCTGCTAAAGCCCCAAAACCACTTCCTCGTTGGCGATGGTGTCCTGAAAAGTATGGTGATACCGATTGTTGATGATAGTAGGCTTCCATTTAATCGAATTTTTTAAAATTTAATGTCAAAATAACTTTTCCCGTTCCAGCGAAAGGAACTAATTGTCCGGTTTCTGTTCGCAATTGAATTTCAATTGACTGAAAATTTTTTGATAATAACTTTTTGTATTCCAAGTTGCTGAAGACAATTCTGTGTGTTGGCTCTATTTCACAGGGGCTACCGTTTTTCAGGCGTTGTTTTGAATCAATGACTCGAATAAGAGGAGCTTTAGTATCACCTACGTATTGATACTCAATTATGTTAACATAAATAAAAATCAGTTGCTTCCCTGCAGACAAATCAAAAGGATAATCACCAACAAATGTTTTTTCTTCGTCTTCTGTCATGGTCAGATTTTCAAAAGTGTCAAAAGCGACCAAATCTCGTTTATGTCATAAGCAATAACTTTCAGTGTTGGAAATCTTTTTCTATATTTCTTATGCTTTGTGTGGGCATTTTTACCCTCTAGAAACAATTTCACTTTACTTGGTTTCAACTTTGTGCTTTTTTGTAGATTTTTTATGCTTCCGTATGCTGTGGGGCCTTTCGTATATTTTAGCTCAAGCAATTTTTTCTCATTCGTCGAAAGACTCCCAGTCCTTCTCCTCTTGCTGAGTTCTGTCTTCCTTTGAGGTTTCGAAACCACTTCCGGCTTCTGAGGATTCCTCTGTAAGTAATTGGCTGGTTTCTTTGTGCTTGATTATTTTTGGCGCAAAAGTTTTCTTTTTCTCTTTTTGTTTGGTAATTCTATGAGTTCTTTTCCGGATCGCAATTTTAGCATTACTGTTGATCACCAAGTCTTCTTTTATGTTTAAAGCCTCTAAAATCTTGAAATAATCTGGATTATTTATTTTTTTAGTTGGTTGCTGCAAATCATAGAGAAAAATAGGGACATTTATTCCTGTCTCGGCTCCGTCAACAATGAAATTTTCTTTTTCGTCTATAACAACTTTTTTTGATTCTTTAATGAGGCTAACTATTTTTTCCGTCCTGGTAAGTTTTGCTGGCGCTAGCATGTTGAGATTTTGAAGAATTTTGTCTGCATGTACTTTTGACAACTCAGTAGGATCAGTTGTTTCCCTTGTATCCAAAATTTCTTGGTTTTCTTTGTCAGTGTTTTCATTTGGTCGCATGCGGTTCAAAAACGAAAATTGAGCACCTCTATGCTGAACTCTGGGATCATTTAGAATTTGTGAGGAATATGGTTGCTCCTTCATAAACTGATTTCTGGGAATCAAAATAAACTCTTCAGCAGTTGACATTGCTTAACTCAAATGGATGAAACAAAATTTAATAATGAGTTGAATGAGTTCGAAACCGGCTTTTGTTAGTAATAGTGCTCGCCGTTTATCCATTGATGACTTTGTCTTGAGAACACCTTCAAATATGTGTCTGTAATTTTCTAAGTCTCTTACTTTCACTCTAACATGGCCCAGTAAAACATTGTGAAGACATTCACACAAAACCAGTATAGCATCACTATCACAACTACGCAAATATTTCCTTAACTGTTTTGGCTGCAAAAGCACCATTTGCTTCAGTATAGATAATTTTTTCTCTTTCATTGTTTAGTGGAGTTGTTTCTGCTTTATCAGATGGAAGATAGAAAATTGATGGACCTGGCTCAGTAATATTTGAACAGTATCGTAAACAATCAGAAGTTTTTGGATCAAGATCGATAAGCAAATGCCCAAACGGTTCTTTCGTTGCCAATTGATAGCAGTATTTTAAAAATTTAACGAGGTTCAATTGTTTACCTAAAAATTCGACTTGTTGAATATCACGGGTTGATTTGAACAAAATGATGTGTGTCGTGTTCAAGTCTATTGTACGAGACCACTTGCTCTGTTGGTAAAGGTTGGGCTTGATATAAATAACATTAATGTTTTTGTGACGCCCTGCAGTGGCCAATTTAACAAATTCTTTGTCATTGTAAATTTCTTCGCACGAGTCGTCTATTATCAGACGACAGTTTGCAAGACTATTCAAAAATTCTAAATTGGCGTACTTTTTAAACGTAACACCAAGTGTTTTCTCCATTTTGATGTATATTTGTTGCATTTCTCGGTATAAAAAAATAATGTTGTTAAATTTTGGGTAAAATGTGTTTCCAATCATCATTTTGAAAATTAACTCTGTTTTGCCACAACCTGAAAGCCCTACAACGGCCATGAAGACCCTATCTTGCGTAGATATAATTTTATTCATAGTCTTGGATTTGGTAAAATGTATCCAACTAAACTTGACAATATTGATATCCAAACTGAAGTTTCTTCACAATTTGGTTTTAAAATGGTTAATTTAACAATACAAAGTGATATCAGCAGTAAAATAACAAACATTTGAACAAAAAATACAACTTCTGACCGTGGCAACGTTGTTTGATTACAAAATTTCCATGAAGATTTGCTGCTACTTTCTTTTTCAAAGAAACTTTCTTCAACAACAGCGTCAACTTGATCAACTGTTACCCCCTCCATCTCGAGACAAAAATAATTTTTTTAAAAAAATGTATTGAGAAAAAGTCACTCTACATAAAACAATTCATAGCAATTGAACTCAGTTAGAAAGTCTTTCATATGAACCATAAAGCACTCCGTGAGTCTCTCAGTTTTGTCATAATGAACAATTTTGTGTACTCTTTCTTCCCTCACCAAGTGTTGAATCTCCTTCGGCAGTGAAGGATCGTTCTTGTCTACTTCTTCACCAACCGGGTGTTTCGACATCAGTAAGAGTCTCGGAGGACAGACTCTGGGTTGAGTTTTTGACATTTTGCTTTCTCCACTGAAGAAAAGGTTCAATATAATATACTAAATGAGTAATTGAGCGAATTTCGTCCTCAGTCAGCAACAATTTAACTTTTCTCTGTAAAAACTGGTTTCCGGTTTTTATGGTTTCGTCTTTGGAAATTGAAAGACTCAGATTCCTGTCCCCCGTAATCAAGGCGCAAATTGTTGAACTCGGTGACAAGGGTGCTTCCACTTTCGTCAATTCCTCTCTCATTTGTTAACCAGTTGAAATAGAAAATGGCTTTTTCTTTTGCACAATGTTTGTTGAAAATGTTTTTGCCCTTTGAATGATTTTGACAGTTTTGGCTAAAATAGTTCACAGATATTGAGGACACGCGAGTGAATTCAGATCAATAATAGAGCACTCAAGCAAATCTGACAAAAATTTTACTTTTTCCTCTCCCTTAGCGTAGAATATTGAACCCGGATTCCTCAAACGAACGCTTTGAATTATTTGTGTGAGATAAATATAGGGATAGTTTCCTGTTTCCCACTCAATGCCGTGCAAATTTCTAGTCAACCAACTGAAAGATTGCTTTTGTTGAGTTGTTAACTCACTATGACTTGTTGGAGGTAAAAATGACACGCAGTCGAGATAGTCCTTGGTGCAAACACCAAGTTCTTTAACAATAAACTTTTCTTTTTTGTGACGGAACCCTTCAACGTCTAACACAACTGTTTTGCTGCTCAGCATTCCAATAAATGAAAAATTGACGGATGAAAAATGTTTATATATAGGCAAAACAATATTCCCGACAAATGACCACTAAAACAGTTGCTGCTTTTCCACGGAAGCATATAAGAGTAACCAGGTCCTTGTTTGTATCTTGCGTATATAAAACCCCCAGCGTCGTGCAAAACTGCATGTAACCGAAGGACTTTAAAACTTTTAAGTTGATGATCTAAAGACGAGTTGTCAATTCCAATAAGACCACCGTACGGTCTAAGTTTAAGCGCAATATCGTGATCAAAATTTTCTTGATCGTTAAAGAACTCACATGCTGATAAAAAGTAATTTAGGCGAATTGAGTTTTGTGGGAATTTTTGCGCTACTGTTAAATAGTTTTTGTGAATAATGGGTAAATCTTTGCTAGCAACAGTTGGGTGGTTAAAATGCATTTAACAAAAAAATTGGAGTCAACTGATTAGAAAATGAGAAACTCAAAAACTGTTTAGAGTTTGAAACTGTTTGATGTAGGTTTGTTTTTGTTTCTTTTTTGGTACCTTGTATTGTTTATTAACTTCAATGTTTCTAGTTTTGCCAGTTTTCGTTTTTTTATTGAACGAGTAATGTTAATTCATAAGAGAAAGCTCATTTGTTTCATAGTTATTACCTTATTTCTACATTTTATTATCGATTACTTTCTCGACCCCGTCTTCAATGTTCCGGATGTACCAGGTTAGTTACATTATAAATTTATATCAAAAAAATTTTATCTTAAATTTGATTTCTCTAAATTTTTGCTGAGACAAGAAAGTAGAAATTGTTTATACAAACACCAACCAACTTTCCCGGTTAGAAAGGGGAAAACAAATTTCAAGTCAAAGCATGAAACTGTTCGAAGAACTAAATGAAACAGCTAAGTTTTATTCCACTCTAAGTCAGAGAAATTCTATGAGGATACCTAAAAAAGACCATGCCTGTATTGTAACGGGGGGGGACAGGTCCCCCCCCGTTACAAACCAGGCATTTTTACTACTACTAACGTCAAATGATGGTGAAAAGGCTGCATTTTTCAATCAATACTACGCATCGGTCTTCAATATTTCTGACATAACCGTTCAAACCCGGGCCGAGGATTTTCCCCAAAAATAACGGGGAAAAGAGTGTAAAGAGTGTAAAAAAAATATTTTTACACCGTTAGTGCTACCCTTAATAAGGGTGGAAAAAGTGTAATTTAAGAGTGTAAAAAAAAAGATTTAACGGTGGAATAACGGTGTAATTTCTTACGATTACACTCTTCTTAATTACACCTTTAACTTATTTTTACACCTTTATTTTACACCATTAAATCTTTTTTTACACTCTTCCACTCTTCTTCTTATAATTACACTCTTGCATTACACTTTTTCCACCCTTATTAAGGGTAGCACTAACGTTGTAAAAATATTTTTTTTACACTCTTTACACTCTTTTCCCCGTTATTTTTCGGTAAAATCCTCGGATCGTAAACCGTCTCGAAAGCACGCGGTAGTCTAATCAGATGCACTAAATGAGTCACTAAATATATTTATAGCTACAGTAGTGTCGGAAATATCTCAATTTGATTTAAGAAAATCAACTCTTGAGATTTTTCCATTATGATTTGGGTGTGTTTCCCTCCTCCTTATCTCAACCGGGCTGGAGACCGGCTACGGCGGAGTTATGAACATTCAACTATAGGAGATTTTTGAGCAAAGCACTGGCCAAAAAACCAGGTCTAAACTCTATCTCCAAAACAAAATAAAAGCAAACAATAAAATAGCTAAGAAGTCGGAAACAATAACAAAAACATAATAAATTACAAAATATATTAAATAAAATAATATAAACAAAGAATTAACTTTTTAAGCAAGCAAGCTATACCAGAAATTCTTTTTTTCCTAGATTCTATACACCCTAGGGATAATCTATACCGAGTTTGGTTTGATTTGAACAACTTCTTGGCCCTATAAAAGATAACTATATTTAAAATTCGCTAATCGCGAAATTCGCAAATTTCCGTATGAAATACAAACTTTTTTCCTAGGCAAGCTATACCAAAAATTTTTTTCTTTACACTCTAGATACACATGGGACACTCTATACCGGGTTTGGATTGATTTGGACAACTCCTTGACCCGGCGAAAAAGACCTATTTTTAAATATCGTTATTTGCCAAATTCGCAAATTTCCGTACGAAAAACTAACTTTTTTCCTAGGCAAGCTATAGCACAAATTCTTTTTGTTGTAGACTCTATAAATACAGGGAATAGATCATACCAAGTTTGGTTCGATTTGGACAACTCTATGACCCTATCAAAAAGACTTATTCTTAAAATTTCTTATTTGAAATAATCGCAATTTTTCGTTCAAAAATCTAACTTTTTTCCTAGGCAAGCTATACCGAAAATTCTTTTTGTTTTACCATCTAGATACCCATGGAATACTCCATACCGAGTTTAGTTCACTTTGGACAACTCTAAGACCTAATCAAAAAGACCTATTTTTCAAAATTATTTAAAATTAACTATTCGAATTAATCGGAAATTAACGTACGAAAAGCTAACTTTTTTCCTAGGCGAGCTATACCAAAAATTCTTTTTGTTTTACACTCTAGATACACATGGAATACTCCATACCGGGTTTGGATTGATTTGGACAACTCTAAGACCTAATCAAAAAGACCTATTTTTAAAATTACTTATTTGAAATAATCGCAATTTTTCGTTCAAAAACCTAACTTTTTTCTTAGGCAAGCTATACCGAAAATTCTTTTTGTTTTACCATCTAGATACCCATGGAATACTCCATACCGAGTTTGGTTCACTTTGGACAACTCTAAGACCTAATCAAAAAGACCTATTTTTCAAAAATTATTTAAAATTAACTATTCGAATTAATCGGAAATTAAGGTACGAAAACCTAACTTTTTTCCTAGGCAAGCTATACCAAAAATTCTTTTTGTTTTACACTCTAGATACACATGGGATACTCCATACCGGGTTTGGATTGATTTGGACAACTCCTTGACCCGGCGAAAAAGACCTATTTTTAAAATTCGTTATTTGCGAAATTCGCAAATTTCCGTACGAAAAACTAACTTTTTTCCTAGGCAAGCTATAGCAAAAATTCTTTTTGTTGTAGACTCTATAAATACAGGGAATAGATCATACCAAGTTTGGTTCGATTTGGACAACTCTATGACCCTATCAAAAAGACTTATTTTTAAAATTTCTTATTTGAAATAATCGCAATTTTTCGTTCAAAAACCTAACTTTTTTCCTAGGCAAGCTATACCGAAAATTCTTTTTGTTTTACCATCTAGATACCCATGGAATACTCCATACCGAGTTTAGTTCACTTTGGACAACTCTAAGACCTAATCAAAAAGACCTATTTTTCAAAATTATTTAAAATTAACTATTCGAATTAATCGGAAATTAACGTACGAAAAGCTAACTTTTTTCCTAGGCGAGCTATACCCAAAATTCTTTTTGTTTTACACTCTAGATACACATGGAATACTCCATACCGGGTTTGGATTGATTTGGACAACTCTAAGACCTAATCAAAAAGACCTATTTTTAAAATTACTTATTTGAAATAATCGCAATTTTTCGTTCAAAAACCTAACTTTTTTCTTAGGCAAGCTATACCGAAAATTCTTTTTGTTTTACCATCTAGATACCCATGGAATACTCCATACCGAGTTTGGTTCACTTTGGACAACTCTAAGACCTAATCAAAAAGACCTATTTTTCAAAAATTATTTAAAATTAACTATTCGAATTAATCGGAAATTAAGGTACGAAAACCTAACTTTTTTCCTAGGCAAGCTATACCAAAAATTCTTTTTGTTTTACACTCTAGATACACATGGGATACTCCATACCGGGTTTGGATTGATTTGGACAACTCCTTGACCCGGCGAAAAAGACCTATTTTTAAAATTCGTTATTTGCGAAATTCGCAAATTTCCGTACGAAAAACTAACTTTTTTCCTAGGCAAGCTATAGCAAAAATTCTTTTTGTTGTAGACTCTATAAACACAGGGAATAGATCATACCAAGTTTGGTTCGGTTTGAACAACTTCTTGGCCCAATAATAAATAACTATAGTTAAAATTCGTTATTCGCGAAATTCGCAAATTTACAATCCGACCGAAGATTTTATGAACCAGACCGAAGAGAACCCAAAAAATCGACGGCACGCTATCTACGTCCCCAACATAAGGTGCACAAAATCCCAGCGGGGGGGAAACCGACTAACCGGCGTCTCAACGGGGCAGGGGGGGGGAGTGCACCTCATGCGGGCCCGAGGCCCTCAGCTTAGAATAATAGTAAGACTGAAATAGACTTTGCTAGGCAAGCTATACAAAAAAATACTTTTTGTTTTACCATCTAGATACCAGTGGAATACTCCATACCGAGTTTGGTTCACTTTGGACAATTCTAAGACCTAATCAAAAGGACCTATTTTTAAAATTACTTATTTGAAATAATCGCAATTTTTTGTTCAAAAACCTAACTTTTTTCCTAGGCAAGCTATACCAAAAACTCTTTTTGTTTTACCATCTAGATACCCATGGAATACTCCATACCAAGTTTGGTTCTCTTTGAACAACTCTAAGACCTAATCAAAAAGACCTATTTTTCAAAATTATTTAAAATTAACTATTCGAATTAATAGCAAATTTCCGTATGAAAAATTAACTTTTTTCCTAGGCAAGCTATACCAAAAACTCTTTTTGTTTTACAATCTAGTTACCCATGGGATACTCGTTACCAAGTTTGGCTCGAGTTGGACAACTCCTTGACCCGATGAAAAAGACCTATTTTTAAAATTCGCTATTTGCGAAATTCGCAAATTTCCGTATGGAAAACTAACTTTTTTCCTAGACAAGCTATACCAAAATTTTTTTTTGTTTTACAATCTAGTTACCCATATGATACTCGATACCAAGTTTGGCTCGAGTTGGACAACTCCTTGACCCGATGAAAAAGACCTATTTTTAAAATTCGTTATTTGCGAAATTCGCAAATTTCCGTATGAAAAACTAACTTTTTTCCTAGGCAAGCTATACCATAAATTCTTTTTGTTTTACAATCTAGTTACCCATGGGATACTCGATAACAAGTTTGGTTCACTTTGAACAACTCTTTGACCCGATGAAAAAGACCTATTTTTAAAATTCGTTATTTGCGAAATTCGCAAATTTCCGTATGAAAAACTAACTTTTTTCCTAGGCAAGCTATACCAAAAATTCTTTTTGTTTTACAATCTAGTTACCCATGGGATACTCGATACCAAGTTTGACTCGAGTTGGACAACTCCTTGACCCGATGAAAAAGACCTATTTTTAAAATTCGTTATTTGCGAAATTCGCAAATTTCCGTATGGAAAACTAACTTTTTTCCTAGACAAGCTATACCAAAATTTTTTTTTGTTTTACAATCTAGTTACCCATATGATACTCGATACCAAGTTTGGCTCGAGTTGGACAACTCCTTGACCCGATGAAAAAGACCTATTTTTAAAATTCAATAATTTCAAGTTATTCGAAACAATAGCAAATTTCCGTATGAAAAACTAACTTTTTTCCTAGGCAAGCTATACCAAAAATTCTTTTTGTTTTACATTCTAGATACACATGGGATACTCCATACCGGGTTTTGATTGATTTGGACATTCCCTTGACCCGGCGAAAAAGACCTATTTTTAAATTTCGTTATTTGCGAAATTCGCAAATTTCCGTATGAAAAACTAACTTTTTTCCTAGGCCAGCTATACCGAAATTTCTTTTTGTTTTACAATCTGGTTACCAATGGGATACTCGATAACAAGTTTGGTTCACTTTGAACAACTCCTTGACCCGATGAAAAAGACCTATTTTTAAAATTCGTTAATTGCGAAATTCGCAAATTTCCGTATGAAAAACTAACTTTTTTCCTAGACAAGCTATACCAAAAACTATTTTTGTTTTACAATCTAGTTACCCATATGATACTCGATACCAAGTTTTGCTCGAGTTGGACAACTCCTTGACCCGATGAAAAAGACCTATTTTTAAAATTCAATATTTTCAAGTTATTCGAAACAATAGCAAATTTCCGTATGAAAAACTAACTTTTTTCCTGGGCAAGCTATACCAAAAATTCTTTTTGTTTTACATTCTAGATACACATGGGATACTCCATACCGGTTTTGATTGATTTGGACATTCCCTTGACCCGGCGAAAAAGACCTATTTTTAAAATTCGTTATTTGCGAAATTCGCAAATTTCCGTATGAAAAACTAACTTTTTTCCTAGGCCAGCTATACCGAAATTTCTTTTTGTTTTACAATCTGGTTACCCATGGGATACTCGATAACAAGTTTGGTTCACTTTGAACAACTCCTTGACCCGATGAAAAAGACCTATTTTTAAAATTCGTTAATTGCGAAATTCGCAAATTTCCGTATGAAAAACTAACTTTTTTCCTAGACAAGCTATACCAAAAACTATTTTTGTTTTACAATCTAGTTACCCATATGATACTCGATACCAAGTTTGGCTCGAGTTGGACAACTCCTTGACCCGATGAAAAAGACCTATTTTTAAAATTCAATATTTTCAAGTTATTCGAAACAATAGCAAATTTCCGTATGAAAAACTAACTTTTTTCCTGGGCAAGCTATACCAAAAATTCTTTTTGTTTTACATTCTAGATACACATGGGATGCTCCATACCGGGTTTGGATTGATTTGGACAACTCCTTGACCCGGCGAAAAAGACCTATTTTTAAAATTCGTTATTTGCGAAGTTCGCAAATTTCCGTATGAAAAACTAACTTTTTTCCTAGGCCAGCTGTACCGAAATTTCTTCTTGTTTTACAATCTAGTTACCCATTGGATACTCGATACCAAGTTTGGCTCGAGTTGGACAACTCCTGGACCTGACGAAATAGACCTATTTTTAAAATTCAATAATTTCAAGTTATTCGAAACAATAGCAAATTTCCGTATGAAAAACTAACTTTTTTCCTAGGCAAGCTATAGCAAAAATTCTTTCTGTTTTGCACTCTCGGTATACATGGAATACTCCATACCGAGTTTGGTTTACTTTGGACAACTCTAAGACCTAATCAAAAAGACCCATTTTTAAAATTACTTATTTGAATTAAAGGCAAATTTCCGTATTGAAAACTAACTTTTTTCCTAGGCAAGCTATTGCAAAAATTCGTTCTGTTTTACACTCTAGATATACATTGGATACTCCATACCGAGTTTGGTTTACTTTGGACAACTCTAAGACCTAATCAAAAAGACCCATTTTTAAAATTACTTATTTGAATTAAAGGCAAATTTCCGTATTAAAAACTAACTTTTTTCCTAGGCAAGCTATAGCAAAAATTCGTTCTGTTTTACACTCTAGGTATACATTGGATACTTTATACCGAGTTTGGCTTACTTTGGACAACTCTAAGACCTAATCAAAAAGACCTATTTTTAAAATTACTTATTTGAATTAATCGCAAATTTCCGTATTAAAAACTAACTTTTTTCCTAGGCAAGCTATAGCAAAAATTCGTTCTGTTTTACACTCTAGGTATACATTGGATACTCCATACCGAGTTTGGTTCACTTTGGACAATTCTATGACCTAATCAAAAAGACCTATTCTTCAAAATTATTTAAAATTGAATATTCGAATTAATCGCAAACTTCCGTATGAAAAGCTAACTTTTTTCCTAGACAAGCTATAGCAAAAACTTTTTTCGTTTTAGATTCTAGGTTCACAGGGGATACTCCGTACCGAGTTTGGTACGATTTAGACAAGTCCTTGACCCAATGAAAAAGACCTACTTTTAAAATTCGTTATTTGCGAAATTCGCAAATTTCCGTACGAAAACCCAATTTTTTTCCTAATCAAGCTATAGCAAAAATTCTTTTTGTTTTAGACTCTATAAATACAGGGAATAGATCATACCAAGTTTGGTTCGATTTGGAGAACTTCTTGGCCCAATAAAAGATAGCTATAGTTAAAATTCGCTAATCGCGAAATTCGCAAAACTCCGTATCAAAAACTAGCTTTTTTCGTAGGCAACCTATAGCAAAAATTCCTTATGTACTAGGCTTTAACTTCACGGGGATACTCCATACCGAGTTTGATTCGATTTGAACAACTCCTGGACCCGACGAAATAGACCTATTTTTAAAACAATGATCGCAAAATTATTCGAAATAATAGCAAATTTCCGTATGAAAACCCAACTTCTTTCCTAGGCATGCTATAGCAAAAATTCTTTTTGTTTTACACTCTCACTACACTGGTGGCTCGAGTTGGACAACTCCTTGACCCGATGAAAAAGACCTATTTTTAAAATTCGTTATTTGCGAAATACGCAAATTTCCGTATGAAAAACTAACTTTTTTCCTAGGCAAGCTATACCAAAAATTCTTTTTGTTTTACAATCTAGTTACCCATGGAATACTCGATACCAAGTTTGGCTCGATTTGGACAACTCCTTGACCCTATGAAAAAGACTATTTTTAAAATTACTTATTCGTAATAATCAAAGTGTTTCAAAACGCTGATGAAAAATAAATCACCCAGGAAAGCAAATTTTATAAACTTGCTTTTAATTTCATCTAGTTAAAAACAAGTAAGAAAAATCTAACAGTACTAATCATGCTCAAAGTGTTTTAACACGCTGATGAAATATAAATCCCCTAAGAAAGCAAACTTTATAAGCTTGTTTTTAATTGCATCTAGTTTGAAAGCCTGGACATCAGTTGACTTTGCAACACGGTAAGCGAGAGGTTCAAAAGAGTCTGAATTTCTGGCGAATTCCGTTGACCTCAGATCAACTACAAATTTTTCAACAATTTCGTAGAGCTGTACAAAACACTGCAACTCCGAATCTTGCTCTTTGAAAAGCAAAATCTGGCCAACTATGGTCTCACCGTTCACATCGATAGCAACAAAACTGTTGGCGTTTGATCTTGTATAATTCTGACTATCAAGATAAAAGCGCCCTCGATACCTACAGAACAAACGGGCTTCAGGAAACTTTTTTTGGGTTTCATAATAAAAATTGTTTCTTTCTAAGCACAAATCCTCCGTGATACCAGTTGGTCTCCTCCTCAGATTTTCAATATAAGCTTTTAGATGGTCATCTTTCACTTCGAAGCTTTCAAGTTGTCGGTTTCGTATATAACGACTAACGATCAAACTGCAGGTATTGACACTCCCCGTCAGAGTTTTAATCAGATGATTGTTGGCATTTTCAAACATCGTAGCTGAAGTAGTCCAAAACGGGCCAAATGTTTTGCACTGCCAGGCCAGGTGTCGCAGCAAATGGAAGTTGATAGAGTCAAATTTCTTTAGAGGATAACGAAACGACATGTTATAGCAGAAAGCCTCCAGAAGATGTCCACATAAGTTTGCATTTGAGGTATTCTCGTACAATGACCGCAGTGAAAACACCAGGTAGTTGAGATTTTGCATGTTCGCATCATGTGCAGCAGAACTCTCAGAAAGCTTTTGAAAAATTAAGGGTGAAAAATATAGCAAGAAAGTTTTCAGTTCATTTGCTTTGAAGTGATCAATTGAACTGAGAGACCTAATTGACCTTTTGAACTCGTTGGGAAGAACTACTTGGCAAGTTGCATTGTCGATTGCGCTTAGTTCCGTCAAACTTAGTTGCTCGGCAAAAAATTTTATGACGTCACTGGCCACACCTTTAAGGCACTGATGCATCGTGTCTACTGGACAAGTCAAGGGAAGATTTGGGATGATGTCAAACAGTTTAGAGCGTCCTTTAACGCCTAGTGTGTCCACCTCTGGGTCTTTCTCCTTCCTCGACTTTCTTTCCTCAACACTTCCGCTTTCAGCCTGCATAACAAGAATATGATGCTCAGCAGGGTTCCTCATTGAGAAGGATTTACTGTTTGGATAAGAGTGAGTTCCTGGAAATCTTTGAAACCCTCGCATGGTACAAAGACCGCAGCCGTAATAACCATTGAATTTTTTCATATTCAAAACATCATGCCTGCACACAAGGTCTACCACGAGAAAAATTGTTGTAAAACTGATTTTGTATAGTCTCCCTTTGTAACAAATGTTCTGGGGTTTTGCAAGTTCAGATCTGTAGTGTTCAAATATAGGGTCCCAGAAAACTTTTCCTTTTCCGTACCACAATGAGCAAAGAAAGATGTTGTCAAACGAAGCTCTTAATTTTGGCGGCAGATCAGCAAGCGCAACCCAAACAGGGTAGGCTGAGCAATCACTCGACTTTCGAACTTCAACTCCATCTATGTTTAAAATTAGTTTCACGTTGATTGTCCCGTCATCGAAAAGACTTGTTAGCTTGAGATCCGTTTCGGTTTCTGGGTTAGCGTAATCTATAATTTCGTTGATGTACTTTTCTACTTTCTCCTTTAGTTTTTCTGCAAAGTTAAGAAAAATAACTTCTCCGCTGGCATTTTTTTCTGTGTCCTTTACGTAGAGATCCGTTAATTTCTTGGTTTCACTTTTTATAAAATTGGGAGTAGGCACATTGTCATGGGGATGAATAATTTTTTGCCATTTCAGCAAATCGAACAGGGCTTCGTCGGGTAGACAATGTCGAGCAGCAACTGCAAATAAACCCATTGACGCATTATGAACAGTTACATTCGAGTTACAAGTTAACAGATTCGAAGAAAACTGGAAACTTCTTTCTGCCACATCAGTGCCATCACTGTCATCAAGATCATCTTCGTCATAATCATTGGAGGTCACCTCAGATTCTTCTCCAATTGGGAGGTCAAATTCATGTTCGGGTTCAAAAGAGGCTTCGGTTTCAAGGTAATCATCAGCAGAACATTGCGAACTCACTTGTGTATCTGTTTCCTCAGCTTCAACTTCCGAAGAGCGAGTGGCATCTATCTGGTGTATGAAGGTTCTGATTTCGCGACTCGAACCTTCTAAGATTCTTCTTTTGACCCGCTTTTTCCGTTGATTTCTAAATTTTCTCTTTGCCGAAAGTTCACAATCGGTCGGTGTACCAATGCTAGACTGACTTGCAGTGTAGTTGGAACTACTCTCACCAGATCCCAAGATTGCACTTGTGGTACTTGACGAACATGTCAGCTGAGTGGGGACATCAGGACTTTGGAATCGAGGAGTCGTTGGTTCTAAATTTTCTCGGTTTAGCGGCACGTGCTTTTCCTTATGTGGGCACCTACATTTAAGACTACCGTCTTTGAAGTAGTTTGATCCGTAACTCACAGTTATTTCTTCACCAAGCCCTATGGAGTCTATTACTTGAAGAAACACGCACTTGTTGTGGGGGAGAAAAGAACTTGTGTATCCTAAGAAAAACTTCGTATTAGGCGAACAAGAGTGATTTGCAAAACGAATGGGGCCAAGCAGTACTACTTCATCCTGCTCACGCTCGCCACGCATTACAGACAAATCGGACATCTCATTTTGCAGTTCAAGAGGAACAGTTTCAATTGGGCCCACAGGAAAAGGTCTAAGGGGTTGCAATGAAGGTTTTAATACCTTTCCCGTATTGTTGAAGAGGCCATAGCCGCCATAGTTGTCGGGCAAGATTTTAAACCCTGATGCAATACAAAGCTCATATAGTTCTTTTAGCGAAAAATAAGCTTTTGAAAGCTGTTTGTCGAATTTCATGCGGCTCTCGAACTGTTCGAAGCTGTTCAGGGGCAGCATCATTTGAGGACAGACATTAAAACTGGTTAAAACTTGACGCACAACTTGTCCATCCGCAATTACTAAATCTTCGCATGTAATCATATCACTTGAAAAACTTAACCAGTGGTTACGTTATGCCCGTCATAGAGATAATTTCGAAAAACTATTTAAACAAGTTCTTTTATGGAAACGTAATCATTGTTTTAATAAACTGTTTAATTCAGGATCAATAGACAATACAAACTTTCTTACGCTGGCAAAACAGCGAATGTTTAAACAAAGTAAACAAACTGGATCTAAGAAAATTACAGAAAGTTAGTTCAAGTTCACAAAACATAACCGACTAACGTCGGGAGACTATATAAGAAAGTTACGAAAGGTTAGTTCAAGTTCACTAAACATAACCGACAAACGTCGGGAAAATTGCTCTCGAACAACTAGTGGGAGCTCTAATCAGTTACAAATTGCAGCCTGATCATTAGAGGTTAATAAAAACCGCTATTAAGATTTAAAGTGAAAAATTATTTTCAATTTTGACGCACTTATCATTTGACTTTCAGCACTAAATTGCCGCCAATTTAAATTAGGACCTTGAAATTTTGAATGAGAGAAATTATGATCACTTAAAACGCAGATAGTCAAGGGCGTAAAAGTCACTCAAAAAATCAAAATGTTCAAGCAAAATTTTTACATAGAGACCAACGCGTTTACAATAATTGCTACAAAGTTCGTTCGAGATCAATTAAAAATAAAACAGCACTCCTTAATGAAAAATGACATCTTCAGGCAGAATGCTCGCAATTCAGGCAGAATCCTCACTAATTTTCTTCTACGTTGGGATGTCGGCCTCGGCAATCCTTGCCGTATTGATTTGCCGATTTTCTGGCTTTCTCAAAAGCGAGCCCAGGAGTGTCAGGGTACTTCTGCTGCACAACCTCTGAAAGCAAGAAGACAATCTCTTATTAACTTCTATGCCGATTACCTGTCTTGAAGTACTGGTTTTTGCAGGTTAAAATTTTAACACGCAAGAGGGATCTTTTTAAAATGCCAATAACGCGCAAGAGGGATTTTTGAAAATGCTGATGGAAAGGAAGGCTTCATGTCTAATTTTGAAAACATACTCGTAAACTTGTCGAGAATTTCACTGGGAGCTTCAAGTCTACGATCAGCCTCATGTCTTTTTGGTGCCAGAATGTAATTTCCACGCTCATTTTCCGGAAACAGCTTCTCAAACAATGCTCTACCCAGCTTTCCGACATCTGAGCCAGCGTGAATCGTCATAAGGTCTTCACCGTTGTGCATGACTGCTGTGATACCTGCGCTACGCGAAGGATAGTCATCGATACTTTGGAACCCATGAATATCCAAGAGGCGAGTTTCTTTCAATTGGGTAGCCTAAACATTTACAGGTAACAAACCCTGTGAAATTTAATCACAAGAACTTAAGCCTCTATGATGCTTGAGAATTTGAGATCTTTTGAAAAGATTAGCAAGTAGGTTCATTTCATAAAAAGTATAAAAACTAAATGAGCGATGGGGTACCTTAGCGTCGATTCTTGCGCATATGTTTGCCCGTCTTTTTTCGTCCGCTTTCTTCAGCTCCTCAAATGCTTTCATCCAACTATTCATCTCAACAACATGCTCATCTAGATATTCCTGGAGAAGACGGCAATTTGGCCCACAATCGACTGCGTTGTCCGCAATTGTTGGAAGTGTGGTTGAGCTGGTGGTCGCAGATGTAGAAGGTTGAGAAAGAACGGGCTCAGGCTAAAAAAGGGCAAATATTTCAAAGCACAGCAACGACATTTATCAGTTTGCCCTTCTACTGTTAAACAGTCTCATAGTTTTCGACAATTTCAAAGAGGCCTTTAACAATCTTTAAGATGCCATTTGTAATTAGTTAAAAAAGTCACATTTTACCGTATTGTTCTTTTTCTTTGCTGAAATGACTGGCTGAGATAACGCAGAATTGGGGGCTTTTGACTTTTCGACGCCTGCTGGTTTACCAAGAGAGACTACGGTACTGTTCATCACGGGTGCACGGCCTCGACACAAGAAATTAACCTCATCGACAACAGGTGCCTTAGGATTCGCCAGCACTGTTTTTCGCAATTCAGACGGCCGTTTACCTGCATCTAGCTCCTGCTGATAGTTGTTCATGAGTTCTTCAACTTTTTTCATGTTTCCTTTTGCCAACAAACGACAGGGCACAGTTCCATCTTTGAATCGCAGGTCAAAACTATCACCTTCGATTAGACTTAGCATTTCAGATGGCTTAGTCTTGGGTGGCCATTTAAAGCTGCTTACAGTAATCAAAATCAGCTCTTTATTGTCAACGAAGAGCCACGCCGTGTTATTTGCTAGAATACTGGATCGGATACTGTCCTCTCTTTCGGCCTCCGAATCAAATAGGTTGCTGCTTTTCCTGCGATCAGTTCTCGAAGGTGGTTTCATTTTCAACGATCTAAAAACTTTTCAATTATTTAACTACGTTCGATTGTTTTTGCAACGAAATAGAGAAACCAAAAATTTCAAAATGTTTAGAATCAATCTATATTTTAACGTTTTAACCGCCAAATTGAAGAATAAACGAACAATGAGTCAAATAAAATCAATCTAAAAATCTGAGGTAGCCATTAGATGGAAGCGTAATGTTTTCTGCATTTAGAGTCAATCCAAAATTCAATAAACAAAATAAAACCAAACATAGCTGGCAGATTGCCAGAAAACAGCCGCGCGAAAAAGGACTGGGACGTTAAATTTTAATTATGTATCTGTATAATTTATTAGCTGCTCCTGCTATTAACTGTTCTATAGTAACTTTCAAGTAGAGTGTCAAACACTCATTTTACCTCATCTCTTTAAAAAAAAGAAAACCAATTTAATAACGAGGAAGTCATTTGTGAGAGTGAGGAAAATCACGTGTGACCAAAAATACTCGCTCACCTAAAAGTGAAAGATAACGTCACGCACGCGAAAAAAACCAAGAGAAGGACAATAACAGCCTCAGCTATTGATTCGCGGCCATTAATCAAAGTCTAATAACAGCACAAAATATCAAGTCATCAAATCAAATAGAAAATTGCAACAAAGACTTTAAGGGCTCTATTCAACATTTCCTGGCTCAGAATCACTCTCATCAGTTTGTGCATTGCTTAAATTTTGACCTTCAGACTCCTCATTCGGTCGCCTTTTTGTCTGTTTGTTTCTCTTAGACATTGCCTTTTCTTTCATTTGTGCGCACCAGAATGGGTCCGATTTCCTTTTTCGGTACCGCAGTGCATCCATGCCCGATCTATTCGCAGACGAACGGGCGTCGTTGTAAGCCTCAGGCCACAGACGAGGGGGGAAATGCTTCTTCACAAGCCCTTGAACATACAAAAAACCTCAACAATTTCAGCTCTTCGTTTTGGGGAAGACAGAGAAAACCAATAAAATCCAATTTTTCAAAAAATCCGAAAGCTGCTAAAAGTTCCGTACCACTTTTTGCCTTGATGAGCGTTTAGGGTCTGCAAATTTTTTGAGGAAGCCATATTGAAAATTTTAAGTTTCTTGAAAAACAGTACATGTAAATACCTTTGAAAAGCTTAGTTCTTTTCGGAGATGTGGGTTTTCGCACCTCGCTTTCTCTCGTTGGAGAAAGTATTTCTCGCTCAAGACCCGTTTCTCCCCAAAGTGCTGTTCTTAGCACTCTTCCGAACTCATCGGGAGTTGAGGGTACAGGAAGATTGTCAACATCAACGTCTCCATAGAAACTAGGTAGCACTTCACTGGTCTCCTCGTCCACAGAGTCATCTAATTTCTTGAGTTCTTTCTAAAAGTCAAAAATCTCTATAAGAAATTGATTTCATCCAGAAAACAACCCACATCAAATTAAATTTCCATATCTGCATATTTGAAGATTAAAGTCGAACATTTGTGAAGTGCTTATGAGCAAAAACTTGTACAAGACCAGTGAAAATCATATACTCACAATCTCTTTGAAATGTTGTAGCTGGCTTTCCAATTTTTTATTGCAATCCTGTACTGTTTTCTTATAGATTCGAAGAAGTTCACTGAACATACGTTTGTCTTCGTTTAGGACTTCCACAATCTTTTCATGAATTGAGCATTTCTAAACAGGGCAACGTAACCGACATTGGAAAGAGATCAAACAAAGCAACAAAATTTCTTATTAAGGCAAAGATACAACAAAAACTTGATGAACAAAGTCCTACCACGTTGCAAAAAGAATTTTATTTTTACACCGTTCATAAAAATAAAGAAAACGAAAGCAAGAGATCTAACCAGAACCCTGGGACTTTCAGGTCCAAAACTCTCAACTGGTGTCAAACTACTGCCAGCCCAGCGCGCTCCCTTACGTGGGGTGACGTCCAAATTACCACTACACTGATCCGCAAACGCACCATAGATCTCTTGATTTTTTCTGAACTCCACGTCCATCGCACCTGGTGGACCATGCTACAGTAGAACGCAATCAACCTCAGAGCCATCAATCATTAGCGATGTTTTATCGTCATCATTTAGTTTCATACGCTCATTTATTTGCAGGGTTTTGGGCCACCGAGGATCAAACAAACTCAATTTTAACACTTGGCAATCTTCCGTAGGGAACACAAACTCAATTTTCAAAGGCATCTCTAAAATTAATAGTAAACGAATTAGACCATTAGCTGAACGAGTCTCATTTAGACATGGTAACAAAGTCATTTAAATTCAACGACCAAACGTCAACTAAATTAAACCATAAAACCAAAGGATTCACTAATTCTCACTTAATTTAATGTCAACAGGAGAAAACCTCGAAAGAACAATTTAATTTTCAAAAAGCAAAATCAACCGCAAACAAGCCTAATTATGGAATCTATTTTTATTGCGCGCAGCGGATAAAATAGGCTGAGTAGACATAACGATGCAGGCAGAAACACCAGCAAACACAAGCCTAATTAATGAATCTGTTTGTAACGGGCGAAGCAGATAGAATCCGCTGAGTGGACATAGCGATGCAGGCAGAGACACCCGCAAACACGAGCCTAAAATTTGAATCTTTGTACCGGCGGAGCGGATAAAATCCGCTGAGAGGACATAACGATGCAGGCAGAAACACCCGCAAACACGAGCCTAATTAATGAATCTGTTTGTAACGGGCGAAGCGGATAGAATCCGCTGAGTGGACATAGCGATGCAGGCAGAGACACCCGCAAACACGAGCCTAAAATTTGAATCTTTGTACCGGGCGAAGCGGATAAAATCCGCTGAGAGGACATGACGATGCAGGCAGAAACACCCGCAAACACGAGCCTAATTAATGAATCTGTTTGTAACGGGCGAAGCGGATAGAATCCGCTGAGTGGACATAGCGATGCAGGCAGAGACACCCGCAAACACGAGCCTAAAATTTGAATCTTTGTACCGGGCGAAGCGGATAAAATCCGCTGAGAGGACTTAACGATGCAGGCAGAAACACCCGCAAACACGAGCCTAAGTAATGAATCTGTTTGTAACGGCCGAAGCGGATAGAATCCGCTGAGTGGACATAGCGATGCAGGCAGAGACACCCGCAAACACGAGCCTAAAATTTGAATCTTTGTACCGGGCGAAGCGGATAAAATCCGCTGAGAGGACATAACGATGCAGGCAGAAACACCCGCAAACACGAGCCTAATTAATGAATCTGTTTGTAACGGGCGAAGCGGATAGAATCCGCTGAGTGGACATAGCGATGCAGGCAGAGACACCCGCAAACACGAGCCTAAAATTTGAATCTTTGTACCGGGCGAAGCGGATAAAATCCGCTGAGAGGACATAACGATGCAGGCAGAAACACCCGCAAACACGAGCCTAATTAATGAATCTGTTTGTAACGGGCGAAGCGGATAGAATCCGCTGAGTTGATATAGCGATGCAGGCAGAGACACCCGCAAACACGCGCCTAATCAATGAATCTGTTTGTAACGGGCGAAGCGGATAGAATCCGCTGAGTGGACATAGCGATGCAGGCAGAGACACCCGCAAACACGAGCCTAAAATTTGAATCTTTGTACCGGTCGAAGCGGATAAAATCCGCTGAGAGGACATAACGATGCAGGCAGAAACACCCGCAAACACGAGCCTAATTAATGAATCTGTTTGTAACGGGCGAAGCGGATAGAATCCGCTGAGTTGATATAGCGATGCAGGCAGAGACACCCGCAAACACGCGCCTAATCAATGAATCTGTTTGTAACGGGCGAAGCGGATAGAATCCGCTGAGTGGACATAGCGATGCAGGCAGAGACACCCGCAAACACGAGCCTAAAATTTGAATCTTTGTACCAGGCGAAGCGGATAAAATCCTATGTTAAAACCACATCAAAATTATCCCACTTTTCAGGGCTTCAGCAAGCGATTAAATTAACAGATGCTCGAAAAAAATTATGCAGGTAAGACGATGAATTAACCTTGATGAGTATATACAAAAAATTGCGAATTGTTTTAGTAAAAGATCCACTTAGTTGTCAACAAACACCAAAGACTTAATAAAACAAATTGAATAAAATTGCTGCACGAACACAAACAACGAAAACAATAGTCAATCAAATTAGTGCAGCTGATGTTCTCTCACAACTTTATTCATTGCACAAGCCAATGCTTTTCTACCTTTCAAATTAAGGTGGACACCGTCGCTCAGAAACAAATTGCTTTTGCAAACTTCTTGATGAAGTTTAAAGAAGGGCAGCTGCGAGTGCCTTAGCACCGCATTGAATCGTTGGATGTTCCAATGGCTGCAATTCCGTTTCAATACTGAGCACACTATCACTTTTGGGCGATTTTCAAGGCCCCGGATGGCATTGTACAAGCTTCTCAGTTTATCAACAACAACTGATGGATCCTCTCCGGGTTCACCCCAATTTGACAAATTGTTGCCACCGACAGCTAAGATGACGTTCCTATATACAGAGAGGGTATCGAGTAACAGATGAAATTGTTCGATTCGTCCGCCTGACAATGAATATGTGACGCAGTTCCTTATACAAATACTATCAAAGATTGAGTCCCCCACTATTGCAGTATGCACATTTTCACCAACGAAATTGTTAAAAATGAATTCAGCGTTCCTCCCGTTGGGTTGCAACTTTGTCACCCTGCCATTGATTTGGTCATCTGCGAAAAGTGGCTTGAGGGCTTTTTTGGGAGGTGCATTAGCGGAAGCATAAGGTCTGCCGATTCGTTTACGGTCCATGTTTTCAACAGCAATATCTAAAAACGATACACCAACTATAAACGCTTAGCAACTAATACATCACAAACTTCCAACCAATAGTATAATAGTACAGATATAGTATAGTAAGCTCGTATTGGGTGCTGCCATAGCCTATCGATTTCGCCTTGACGAGAGCTTTCCAACGATATAACTCTTTCATATATACCCCTCCTCCCACTGTACTCAAATGCGACCTCCCGTGGGTCCAAACCACGACTCCACGACTCCACCAACCCACGAATCCAACCCTAAAGACTCTCCGACTCTCCTACTACTACTACCACCACCTTTGGTATCTATGGGATATATCACCACTTAGTATACTGAATTCGGATCCAGCACACATTCTTTTTCTATTTCCTGCTCGCGGGACCTTTTGAAATATTCTATTTGGTTTCACATTCAAAGTTATACATGCTTACCCCCGGGAAGTGGGGAGGCAGTGAGTGAGCTTCTCGCTTCTGTCACTTGACGGGAGGGCACTTGCATAAGCATGTCACGTGACCGGACGGAGGCGGTAAACGAAAGTTTCACTTCGTCATCTGGGTTAGCCGCTATAATTATGAAGTAAAATAAAATAGAGTAATATATTCGAGAAGCTCTCTCGATGGGGGATATAGCGAGATTATTCGAACGATAAAACTTTAAAAAAAGAATTGCAGATTGGGTGGGGGGGTTGGGATCCGAGCTATGCAGGTGGGGACCGAGGTTTGCGTCCGAAAGAGGCTTATATCTCAAAAACTACTGAACCAAATTTAAAAAATGAATATGTTTTGGAATCAGCATGAACTGGGGCTTTATTCTAGCGTTTAAAAAAGTTAAAAAAATGAAGGAATCAAAACTCGATTTTCGACATTTTGGCCGAAATTGGCTCATTTTCACCAAAATTTGGAAAATCGAAAAATTAGGCAATGAAATTAAACCGAAACTTTTCAACCCATATATATTCGTAAACAAGATTAAATGGGCAAGAAAATGATATAATATACTTTTAAATATGTCGTGTTACCAAAAAGTTATTAAACTAAACAACTTTGAAAATTCGAAAATTTTGCTAAAATCGACCCTGATTTCGGTCTCTACATTGCCCTCGCATTCTCTTGTTTGGCAATAGTTCAAAAAGATAATTATATGGCTGTTGGAAGCGTAAATTCCAGTTTATTTTGCTACCAAAAACATATATGTTTGCCTCTAAAATTTGAGAGAATTTTGTCCAAAATCGACAAAAATGACTAATTTTTGACAACGAATCGACAATTTTCCTGACATTTTGGATAGAAATAAAGAGTTTCGAGATCGGTTCTAAAAAGTTCTTAAAAGTACAATATCACGGCAACAAAATAAGCTATTATACATTTTCTAACTTGGCTTCTTCAAAAAGTTATTAACAAATGTTTTTAATGAAAATCAAAATTTTTTTCACCTAATTCGAGGGTTCCTTAAAATTTTGTAATTAAATCAAAGTTTTTGCAGTTACTTCTACATACACTCATAAAGTACTTTATCACGGCAACAAAATGGGCTAACATAGGTCTTCTAACTTGTCTTCTTCAAAAAGTTAGTAACAGACGTTTTTCATGAAGTTAAACATTTTTTTCACCTAATTCGACGATTCATTAAAATTTTGTAATTAAATCAAAATGTTTGCAGTTACTTCTACACAAACTCATAAAGTACGTTATCACGGCAGCAGAATGAGCTAACATAGGTCTTTTAACTCGTCTTCTTCAAAAAGTTATTCATAGAGGTTTTTCATGAAGTTCGACATTTTCTTCACCTAATTCGACGGTTCATTAAAACTTTGTAAACAAATCAAAATATTGGCATTTTTTTCTACATAAACCCATAGATTAAATTATCACGACAACAAAATGGGCTAACATAGACTCTCTAACTCGTCTTCTTAAAAAAGTTATTAACAGAGGTTTTTCATGAAGTTCGACATTTTCTTCACCTATTTCGACGGTTCATTAAAATTATGCGAACAAATCAAAGTATTGACATTTACATCTACACAAACTTGTTAAGTATATGAAGTATTTTGTCAATGCAACAAAATGGGCTAACATAGACTTTCTAACTCGTCTTCTTCAAAAAGTTATTAACAGAGGTTTTTCCATGAAATTGGACATTTTCTGCACCTAATTCGACGATTCATGAAAATTTTGTAAACAAATGAAAATACTGGCATTTAGTTCCACACATACTCAAAAAGTACTTTATTACAGCAACAAAATGGACTAATATAGACTTTCAACTCGTCTTTTTTAAAAAGTTGTTAACAAACGTTTTTAATGAAGTTCGACATTTTCTTCACCTAATTGGTGTTTTCATTAAAATTCTGTATAGAAATTAAACTATTGGCTTTTATTTCAACACAATTTCAACAAGTGCATTATCCGGGCAACAAAACGGGCTTATATAGACTTCTCAACTCGTCTTTTTCAAAAAGTTATTAACAAATGTTTTTAAGGAAGTTCTACATTTTCTTCACCTAATTGGAGATTTCATTTAAAATTCTGTATACAAATCAAATTATTTGCTTTTATTTCTACACAATTTCAAAAAGTGTATTATCGGGGCAACAATACGGGCTAACATAGGCTTCTCAATTCGTCTTTTTCAAAAAGCTGTTAACAAACGTTTTTAATGAAGTTCGACATTTTCTTCACCTAATTGGAGATTTCATAAGAATTCTGTATACAAATTAAACTATTGGCTTTCATTTCTACACAATTTCAAAAAATGTATTATCGGGGCAACAAAACGGGCTAACATAGTCTTCTCAATTCGTCTTTTTCAAAAAGTTGTTAACAAACGTTTTTAATGAAGTTCGACATTTTCTTCACCTAATTGGAGATTTCATAAGAATTCTGTATACAAATTAAACTATTGGCTTTCATTTCTACACAATTTCAAAAAGTGTATTATCGGGGCAACAAAACGGGCTAACATAGGCTTCTCAATTCGTCTTTTTCAAAAAGTTGTTAACAAACGTTTCTAATGAAGTTCGACATTTTCTTCACCTAATTGGAGATTTCATAAAAATTCTGTATACAAATCAAACTATTAGCTTTTATTTCTACACAATCGCAAAAAATTCATTATCAGGGCAACAAAACGGGCTAATATAGACTTCTCAATTCGTCTTTTTCAAAAAGTTGTTAACAAACGTTTTTAATGAAGTTCGACATTTTCTTCACCTAATTGGAGATTTCATAAGAATTCTGTATACAAATCAAACTATTAGCTTTTATTTCTACACAATCGCCAAAAATTCAGTATCAGGGCAACAAAACGGGCTAATATAGACTATTCAATTCGTCTTTTTCAAAAAGTTGTTAAACGTTTTTAATGAAGTTCGACATTTTCTTCACCTAATTGGAGATTTCATAAGAATTCTGTATACAAATTAAACTATTGGCTTTCATTTCTACACAATTTCAAAAAGTGTATTATCGGGGCAACAAAACGGGCTAATATAGGCTTCTCAATTCGTCTTTTTCAAAAAGTTGTTAACAAACGTTTCTAATGAAGTTCGACATTTTCTTCACCTAATTGGAGATTTCATAAAAATTCTGTATACAAATCAAACTATTAGCTTTTATTTCTACACAATCGCCAAAAATTCAGTATCAGGGCAACAAAACGGGCTAATATAGACTATTCAATTCGTCTTTTTCAAAAAGTTGTTAAACGCTTCTAATGAAGTTCGACATTTTCTTCACCTAATTGGAGATTTCATAAAAATTCTGTATACAAATCAAACTATTAGCTTTTATTTCTACACAATCGAAAAAAATTCAGTATCAGGGCAACAAAACGGGCTAATATAGACTATTCAATTCGTCTTTTTCAAAAAGTTGTTAAACGCTTCTAATGAAGTTCGACATTTTCTTCACCTAATTGGAGATTTCATAAAAATTCTGTATACAAATCAAACTATTAGCTTTTATTTCTACACAATCGAAAAAAATTCAGTATCAGGGCAACAAAACGGGCTAATATAGACTTTTCAATTCGTCTTTTTCAAAAAGTTGTTAAACGTTTCTAATGAAGTTCGACATTTTCTTCACCTAATTGGAGATTTCATAAAAATTCTGTATACAAATCAAACTATTGGCTTTTATTTATACACAACTTCAAAAGTTAAATATCAGGGCAAAAAAACGGGCGAAAATAGACTTTCTAACTTGTCTTTTTCGAAATGCTATTAACAAAAGATTTTCATTAAGTTCTACATTTGCTTCACCTAATTCGCTCAAGAGTGTAATAAAGAGTGGAATAAAGAGTGTAATTATAGTGTATTTTTAAAAGTGTAATAAGGGTGTACTAAAGAGTGTAAAGAGTGTACATTAAAGTGTAATTTTCTCAAAATTACACTCTTACACTCTTATCCCTGCTAATTAAGAGTGGAATTGGCTTTACACCCTTATTCTCGCTTAATAACGGTGGAATACGGGTGTACGCCTCGGCCCGGGAACTGAACTTATGAGTAAATAAAACGCAGTTAATCAAACAGACTAGAAACTCTGACGAATCAACTGGACCCCACAAAAAAGGAACACAATTTTTAAAAGATTCCAAAAAACCCTCGGCTAATCACTAAAACTACTATTTTAAACGTGTTTTATTGAACATTATTTCCCATACAATAGGATGATAAGACGGGAAACATCAAAATTTGAAGATTACAACAGAGCTGCTACTCTTTCTTGCTATCGTCCAAATAGACCCCTCAGTTGCACTGCAATATTTCTATGAAAACTTCTCTTTGATGATGTTTATTGCTTCTCTCGATCAACTTTTCACTGTAGAGTTTCAGAAAAAAAAGTCCGGCATTGCCACATCTGATGTATTGCCTGGACAAATGTATACGATCAGAAAGCTCTAGAAACGATTGAAGAACTATGCGTTCTGCTTCTTGACTTTGCCAAAACTTTCGACAGTGTACAGCATGTTTTGCTTATAATCAAAAATAGCTCTCTAGGTTTTAGAGGCAGTAATTGAGGAATCTTGCAATCATATCTAAGTAGTCGCAAGCAATTTGAACAAATAAATCGCGTTAAGTCAATCTAAGAAATGTTACCGAGGGTCTTCAAGGTTCAGTTATCTGTTCCTTCCTTCTTCTTTTATTCATGAATGATCACCCAGATAGCAATGTATTTGCTGACGATATCAAAGTAAGCGTTAAAAGTCAGTGTGATATGAATAAGTCTACTGAAATCACAGGACCTTGGTTGAGAGCAAATGACATGGAACCCAACACCAAGAAGGCACATACATCCATATATTAATTCAGTGTCGACAAAAGGCACCATGTTTAAGCTCCTTATTTTTACATGTTTTAACAGCCCCTAAACATGCTCTTCGGCAAAAAGCGACTGGAAACAGTCGGATTCGAACCGGGGTCTGTGAGTTAAGAGGCAAAAGCGCAATGAGTTGAGCTAAGAAACAGATGAGCCGCGTATTTGTCGGGATTTTTGTCCATTAACTTCGTATCTGTTTCTACTATCTCCAATTCCCTCCTTTCTTCACAATTTTTTGTGCTCTATGTATACTCCCGTCACTGTCTATCTTCTATCTATCTTCATATTAAAACTAATTCGAACATCTATACCAACATGTTTAAACTCCTATTCATCACATGTTTTAAGGCCTCTTAAATGTGCTGCAAAGCGTTTTAATTCGCATGTATTTTGACAAAAGTCAATGAACGAAATCTTTTACTTTGCCAAAAAGTTAATGTTGGAAAAATTACCTATGCCGTAAAGTTCAGTGACTGAATACTGAATTAGAAATGGGCCATTGTTCGAGAAGCTGAACAATGGCGAAAAGCTGCCATTGTCAATGACCGAAAAGTTACTTATGCAATAAAGGTTAATGACTGGATAGCCGTGGATGTAAAAATAGGTAATTGACCGAGAAGCTGCCTATTACCGGAAACCTGCCTGTGCCATAAGGGTCAACGACTGAAAAAGTGCCTGCCGGTGCAAAATTGGTCAATGGCTGAAAACCTGCTATTAAAAATGCCAAAAAAATTATGACACAAAAATAGTCCTTGATTGACATGTGCTGATGCATCACGGATATTGACAGAATAAAAAACTAAGTAAAGCTCAATTACCGAAATGAAATCGAAGATGAAAAACTGTTCATCTCAATGGATTTAAATAAACTAGATAGCAATATGTCAGGGGCAAGCTTTTATGTAACGTTTTTAAATATCCTGAACATAGTTCGTTGCGATGTTTTTAATCGGAACTTTTTACGCTGAATGTTTGCGTGACCAATTTTGAAACAATCTTCTGCTTCATTTGTTTTCAGTTTTGCTTGATCTCAGTCTCATAAAAATTTTTAACAACTGAAGTTCAATTAACTGAATCTTTTTGTTGCGGGGTTTTTTTAGATCAAATGAAATGTTGGGCTGTGAAGAATTTATTCTATTTTTCTGAACTTTCAAAGGACGACCTTTTCTCTTTCGTTTCTTTCTTTCTCTGCTCCCTGTTTTTGTTTTTATTTTCTCCTTCATTGGTTTTGTTTTGGTTATGTTTCTTTTTCTCTTTCTTTTCTGCTTTTTTCCTTTCACTTTCTCTTCTCCCTTTTTTCTTTTCTCTATTTTTGCTTTCTTTTCTCTTGCTTTTCTCTCTTTTCTGTCGTTCTGCTTTGTCTTTTTTCTCGTTGTCTGATTCTGTACCTTTCTGCCTTTTTTTTCTCTTATACTCTTTCTTTTTCCTCTTTAGTTTCTCCCTTCCGTTCGGTTTTTCGATTTTTTGATTTCCTCTTTCCTTTGTAATTTCTCTCTTTCTTTTCTTTTTTGGCCTAAAGGTCAATGACTGAGTAGTCGCGGATGTAAAAGTAGGTCATTGACCGAGAAGCTGCCTATGAACGAAAAACTGCCATTGCTAAAATGTCATTTACCAAATTATGCAATAAATTTCAACGATTGAATAGCCGCGGATGTAAAGATGTCATTGATCGTAAATCTTTTTTTGACCAAAAAGTTACTAGTACCAATAGGGTAAACGACCAAAAAAAACTGCGGTTTCAAAAATTGGTCAATGACTGAGAACCTGCTAATGAAAACAGTCAATCACAGCAAGAATTATTACACAAAAATTGTCCTTGAATGACATGTACTTAATGAAGTTTCTCTAAGTAAAGGTCAATTAAAGAAAGGAAATCAAAGATGCAAAATTGTCCATTTAAATAGATTTCATTTAGCTAGATAGTAATGGGGCGGGACGTGCTTTTGTGTTATGTTTTTAATTTTTCCTGAAAATAAAAAGTTGCGGTGCTTTTAATCGGAACTTTTTAAGCAAAATGTTTACGTAAACGATTGGAATTTTTAAACAATCATCAATTGTTTTAAATTTTGCTTGATCTCTGTCTCATAAAATTTTTGAACAACTGGATTTTAATTAATTGAATCAATTGTTGCGAGGTTTTTTCTAGATCAAATGAAAAGTTAGCCTGCAAAGAGTTAATTCTTTTTTTCTACTCTCGACCTTTTTTTAGTTACTTTCTTTTTGTGCTCCTTTTTTCTCGCCTTCCTTTGTCTTTTTTTCTCTTTCATTTGTGTTCCTTTGTTTCTACTTCTTTTCTTTTTTTCTGTTTTTTTTTCTCTTTCGTTTCTTTCTTTTCTATCTTTGCTTTTTTTCCTTTTCCATTGTTTTTTTTCTTTCTCTCTCTCTCTCTCTTTTCTGTCTTTCTCCTCTGTCTTTTCTCTTTTGTCTCTTTCTCCTCTTTTTCTGTTCCTTTCTGTTTTTGTTTTCTCTTTTTTTTTACTTTTTGCCTTTCGTTTTGCTTTTTTTGTTTTTCTTTTCTCTTTCCTTTCTGAATTTTCTCTCTTTTCTTTTTCTGTTCGCTTCTCTCTTTCGTTTTTCCGTTTCTTTCTGTTTTTGCTCTATTTCGTTTCTTCTCTCTTTTTTGTCCTTTTTCTCGTTTTTTTCTCTTTCTCTTCTATGTTTCACACCGGTCTTATTTTTGTTTTACTATTTAGCTAGATATTAATGGGGCGGGACGTGCTTTTGTGTTATGTTTTTAAATTTTCCTGAACATAAAAAGTTGCGATGCTTTTAATGGGAACTTTTTAAGCAAAATGTTTACGTAAACGATTGGAGTTTTATACGATTGGAAAAAATCATCAATTGTTTTAAATTTTGCTTGATCTCTGTCTCATAAAATTTTTGAACAACTGGATTTTAATTAATTGAATCAATTGTTGCGAGGTTTTTCTAGATCAAATGAAAAGTTAGCCTGCAGAGAGTTAATTCTATATTTCTACTCTCGATCTTTTTCTAGTTACTTTCTTTTTGTGCTCCTTTTTTCTCGCCTTCCTTTATCTTTTTTTCTCTTTCATCTGTGTTCCTTTGTTTCTACTTTTTTTCTTCTTTTTTTTTTCTCTTTCGTTTCTTTTTTTTCTATCTTTGCTTTTCTTCCTTTTCCCTTGTTTTTTTTCTCTCTCTCTCTCTCTTTTCTGTCTTTCTCCTCTGTCTTTTCTCTTTTGTCTCCCTCTTTTTCTGTTCCTTTCTGTTTTTGTTTTCTCTTTTTTTTTTACTTTTTGCCTTTCGTTTTGCTTTTTTTGTTTTTCTTTTCTCTTTCCTTTCTGAATTTTCTCTCTTTTCTTTTTCTTTTCGCTTCTCTCTTTCGTTTTTCCGTTTTTTTCTGTTTTTGCTCTATTTCGTTTCTTCTCTCTTTTTTGTCCTTTCTCTCGTTTTTTTCTCTTTCCCCTCTGTGTTTCACACCGGTCTTATTTTTGTCTTTTCCGTTTTTTCCGCCTTTTTGTTATCTCATTTTTTCCTCCTCTTTCGTTTCTGTCTTTATTTTGCCCTTCTCTCTCCTTTTCTCTATTGATTTTTTCTCTTCGCTTTCTGTAATTCCTTCCTGTCTTTCTTCTCACCTTCTTTCGCCTTTTTCCTTTCTGTTTTCTTCTGCCTTTCTTTTTGCTCATTCTTTTTTCTGCCTTTCTTCAATTTCTATCTTTAGCTTCTCGTTTTCTCTCCTTCTTTTCGGGTTTTATTTTCTCTCTCTGGCTTTTCTCTGTCTTTTCTGTAGTTTTCTTTTTCTTGTTTTTCTCTCTAGCTTTTCTCCTTTTTTCCTTCTTTTCTATCATTTTGTCCTTCTTTTCTATCATTTCTGTCTGTTCCTCTGTTCTGCATCTTTTCTGTGTTTATTTTATCTTTTTTCTGTCGCTTTTCTTTTCTCTTTCTTTTCTGTTGTTTTTTCTTCCTTTCTCTTTTCTCAATCATTTCTATTTCATTCCTTTTCCGTTTCTCTCTTTAGTTTGTTCTTTCTTGTTTCTTTTCTTTTTTGTTTCTCTCTTTCTTTAATCTTTCTTTTCTGCTTTTTTTCGCTTCTTTATCTCTTTCTTTCCTGTTTTTATTTTTGCCTTTCTTTTTTCTCATCTCTTTTCTTTCTTTTGTTACTCTTTAGTTTCTCTATATTTTCTCTCTTGCTTTTCTCTTCGTTCTCTGTCTTTTATTTGTCTTTCTTTTCTCATTTCTTTCAGTTCGTCTTTTCTGCCTCTTTTCTGTTTTGTTTATTTTGTGTTTTTCCTGTCTCTTCTCTCGTTCTCTCGTTTCTCTTTCTTTAGCGTTGTTTTCCGGTTTTCTCAATGGTTTCTCTCTTTTTTGTTCCTCTTTGGTTTCTCTCTTTAGTTTGTCGTTCTTTCCTCTTTCCTATCTATTTCTTTTCTGTTTTGCTGTGCTCTTTGTTCTCTTTTTTCTTTTCTCTTTGTTTTCCTTCTTTTCTGTTATTTTCTGCCTTTTTTCTCATCTTTTCTCCCCTTTGTTCCTCTCTTTAGCCTCCCTCTTTATTTTCTCGCTTACTTTTCTGTCTTTCTTTTCTCTTTTTTTCTGTCTTTTGTTTTTTTTCTTTCTTTTCCCATTTTTTTCTGTTAGTCTTTTCTGTCTCTTTTCGTTTTTTGTTTTTCTTTTCTGTCTCTCTCTTTTATTTCTGTTCTTTTTTCATGATTTCTTTCCTCTCTCTTTGTTTCTTTCTGTTGTTTCGCTTTTTCTTTTCTGTATTTCGTTTCTCTTTTTCTCTATTGCTTTTGTCTGTTTCTTTTCTCTAATTTTTCCTGCATTTTTTGTTTTCATTTGTTTTCTCTTTCATTCCTCTGTCGTTTCTCTTGGTTTTCTCGTTCTTTTCTCTTTTTTTTCTTCGTTTTCTTTTTTCTATCGCTCTTTTGGGTTTATTCTGTCTTTTTTCCTTCTCTTGATTCTCTTTTATCTGGCTTTTCTCTCTTTCCTGTCCTTCAATTTTGTCTCTTTTCTCTCTTTCTTTTAACTTTCCTCTCTCTCTCTCTCTCTCTCTCTCTCTCTCTTGTTTTCCTCTCTTACTTCTCTCTTGCCTTTCTTTCTTTGCTTTTGTCTTTTGTCTGTTTCTTTTATGTCTTCCGTTTCTCGATCTCCTTTCTCTCTTTTGCTTTTCTGTCTTTTCTCTCTTTCTTTTCTGTCCATCTTTTTTTCTTTTTCCTCCTGTAATTCTCTTTCTTCTCTCTTGCTCTTCATTTTTTCGTTTGTTTTTTTTTTCTCTGTTTCATTTGTCTTTTCTGACCGTTTTTCGTCTCCCTATCTTTTCTCTCTATTTTGTTTTTTCGGTCGTTTTTTTCTCTGGTTTTCTCTTCCTTTTCTCTCTTTCTATTCTTTTCTATTCTGTCTTTTTTCTCTTTCTTTTGTATTTTCTGTCTTTCTTTTCTCTTTTTTTCATCTGTTCTGTTTTGCTGCCCGTTTTCTTTTCTCTGTCTTTCCTTTGTCTTTTGTCTCGTTTCATCCTTTCTTTTCATTTTTTTTCTTTCCTTTCTGTCTTTCTTTTCTTTCTTTTCTCTGTTTTTTCTCCCTCAAAACCTTGTTTCTGTTTTTTAACGCTCCTTAAAAATGCAGCCAAACGTATTAAAAGTCTTAGCGGACCTTAATTATAATAGTCAGAAAAGCCAAAAAAGTTGAACACAAAATTGCCGGTACTTGGCAGTATTATAGTAAACCAAATACATTGGTAACGAACCGTAATACCTATGGTTGTTGATTGAATGAGGGGCATGTGTTTCAACCCGAGGTGTTACAAAACAAAAGAATGAATTCTAAAACTTCCATTTTTCAAATGATCTTTTTATACTTTTGCTAGCCAGCTAGTTAACATAAAAGGCACATAACAAGCACACTTGTGCAATATAGATCTTCAATCTGTTCAATTGCTCAACCGCAACGTGACATAGACCTCATAGTACAACAAAATTAAGTGGGAATGAAAATTGCCAGCGAAGATTAAATAAAGCAATGGTATCCTTTTTCCAGATCAAACGTAATCTGGTATCAAAATGTAATTGGAAAAACAAACTGAACGCAACCTTTAGGCCTATATGTTGAACCGCATGATCTGTTAATGTTGATATCCATTAAAAGAAAAATCGGGTCTTTCCCATTAAAGCCCCCCCCCCCCCAGCTTAGTGGTCAGATCACCTATAGCCCCCCAATCATAGTAATTATACCAAATTGGAGGCTATAGTTTCATGGGGGGCTATAATGGGAGGGACACAAAAATTCAATTCGTTTTGATATGGAACATTTAAAAGAAATTGAATCAATTAGTAAAACTAATCGACAAATCATCGAGGCAAATATTATCGAAATCTGGATTAAATAAAACAAACGATAAATTCTAAATTCTTTCAAGATTTAAAAAAATGATTGTCAATTTAAAACTTTCTTACGAACGTTTTGGAACCTTGAGTTCATCGTCAGTTTATAAACAATGCAAAATGCTAAAATGAAAAGCCAGAAAATAAAATGCAAATCAATAAAATCAATCATTCAAGGAAATTTTAAACGAATTTTTACATGTCTACAATCGTATCTACAAAATATTTACATCTGAGCAAATATAAATTTTCGATTTGATGTAGCAGATGCATATCGACATGTTTTTTTTTAAAAAAACTACATATATTGCTTTAAACTTACTTTGGTTTTGTTCAATTGTAAAGTTGAAATTTTCGTTTTGTAAGGTGTCTCTCAATTTGGATTTTCATCTTCAAACTAAGCTTTCAGTGTCAATTCTCGTGTTCGGTATTCTTCGCGCTTGTTGATGGCTGGTTTCAGTGTTCTTATATAGAGCGGCTCTAGTGTCATTAACTTAGATTGGTTGCTGTATTGGTCTAATATCTTCCACTGGAAAGCTGTTTTATCACCGTTGCACTCGATTGCATGAAATCTCGTCGGTGAGTCCGCCTTAACATGCTCTGCAAACTTTGTGGTAATATGTCAGCATGTCTGCCCTACATAGATGGATTTGCATCCATTACAACTGAGTTCATAAACCACGTGGGATTTGAGATCCTTATCAAAGCTAGACTTGAGGCTAGGTAAACAGCTCTTAAGTTTCCGAGTGGTGAAAATCGTCTGTACAGGATGAATTTTGTTCTTTACAAATTCATTAGAGATGTTGCCTCTGTACTATAATACAAATTGCAGTTTCTCAGTATTTTCCTGTTGTTTACACCCGCGTTATATCTATGTCCTTTTCTTTGTTCTTTCATTCGCAGCTGGTTAATTGTATCCTTGACAATATTCCCCACCCAATGCCTAGGATATTGATTACATTCCCAAATTTCTTCATTTTTTGTCAATGCTTCATGGAACGCTTCATTACCATGTGCAAAAAATGTTCCCCTCCGGTTGTACGTTAATTGACATCTACACTCTTCTTTTTCACTGCTGTACAACTACACTCTTCGATATGATATGCCAGTTTTGGAACTAGCCTCAATAAAGCAACTATTCAAAAGCTTTACTTAAATTTTTTCCTCAAATGTTACTCTGAAGAAAACAAATTTTTATTATTATTGCTTTTGCTCTGTATCCGGGATTGTATAACGTACTACGGGAATAACGGAAAAATCAAACCATCTTTTAATAACGAAAAACGTCAAACCATTTTTTAATTGCTTATGTGAATGTCAACGAAAGCCGCTTAATTGGCTTAATTATAATCTGAGATAAATTTGCAAAACCTTGTTTTTCAAGACCGTCAAGGTGATCAGACAGTGGAGAAAGAAGCCAATTTCTGTTTGTTGTTGTTTTCTAAAGGATAATTTTCTCAATTTCAGAAGAAATGCCAGAGAAAAGCAATGGAGGCTACGAGCAAGACTTGAACAATATTGTTGTTGAGGTATAGCGTTAATCATCTTCTTAACTTTCAACTCCCTACCTAATGTATTTGATAACAAACTGGTTGATTGAAATCACTCAAATTTCTTCGAGTCGTAGAGCTAGCATGTTTCAGTACCTGGATTACGCTAATTATGGAGACACACTCGAAGCTTTCAAAGGTGAATGCGTTACCAAAGGAAGACCAATACCCCAAACCAGTGGAATCAAATCAGATCAAAAGAAACATGATATTCAGGTAATTAATCCATGAAAGGGCTGGGGGCGCAACGAATTTGTTGTGTTCCTTATCTATTTGCTCATTTTAGTCTAAATCTTTGCTCAGAGTTTTGAATTGATATCTTTCTTCTGTCAGTTTCCACCCCTCGAATTAGCCATAGGAGAAAACGTAGGACGCCGGTAGAGCCGAACGCGAAGAGCAGAATGCGATAAAATGAGATTTAAGCCGAATATTTCCCGTGCTCTGGTTGGTTGATCTTAAACTAATTACTTTAGAGGCAATTTTTGGAGTTAACACCTTTCCATTGATAGTTCTTGCAGTGTCATATGCGGGAGGGGAGACTAGATTCATAACAAATTAACTTACATGACGCAGCTCTAAAAGAGTTATAGTGCCGTGTTTCTGTTTGACGATGCTATGAGCATGTATTTTTGCGGTAATTTTACATATGATGCTGTGATGATTCATAGTGGGGGCTCACTGTTCCGTCCATTGGGATCACACCCCCGGTAGCACATTTTCATCTGTTGTTTTCTTTGGTGACCCTACTCTTTTTTAATCCTGGACTGGGGACCAGGCAATGGTGAAATTACCATCCACCGACACGTTTTGGGATGTTGGTAATTGTCGTGCTGACATCCAATTATGACGATAGATGTCGGGTGGTTTGCCTCTTTTGACTGAGGAAGTTTTCTGAAAAAGTCTTGTTTTCTATTGCAGCCTTTAGCGATGGAGCTGGTAAGCTTACCAAGCGTGTGCAGAACTGACTTCTCCCATCTTGGTCGTGTTTCCGCATCCTCGTCGAAGATCTCGCAGGGAACTGAAATTCCCCTCCCATCGTCGTGTCTCCTCATCCTCAATTATGTGGCCGTTGTCGTTGATGATGGGGGTTTTCGATGCTGTCAATGTCGTCGTTGTTGTCGCTTTCATTGATGTCCTTGTTGTCACTGTCTTTGTCAGTGCTGTCGTTGATGTTGTTTCCGTCGGTGTCTTTGTCATTGCTTTCGTCGCCGTTGCTGTCACAACAATTCCTCTCGTTGTTACTGTCGTCGTTGTAGCTGTCGTTGTCGTCACTGTCGTTGTTATTGTCCTTGAAGTAGCTATCTGTGATGTTGTTGATGTACCTATCGTTGTTGTTGTGGTTGTTGCTGTCGTTAGTGTTGCTGTTGATGATGTACATGACACCCGACTGCATAAGCAATGCACATGACACCCGACTGCACAGGCTTCGAACAGTCCAGTATTGAAGTCCTTGTCAAGTTAGAAGCAAATCTGCTTCACATCTGTAACGAATGCAGTGAAAATAAGACACATAAGTCCATTTTAAAACCTGCTGAACAGTCGAAATTGGAAGACGATCTAACAGACCTCCGAGAACAAATGAAAAAGTTCCAGCAAATCATTGAAAACTCAAATGCAATGATCGAAAATGTAAAGAAAGACTTGACCGAATTAAAGTCAACTGCTCCCAAGAGTTATGCACAAGCTGTTGGAAAACTGCCCGGTAGCACAATTCGCGACGTGTCAAATGCAAACAACATTCCTGGTCTGGGAATTCGAATAAGAGGTATACCTGAGAGTAGAACCAAAACACCAGACGAGCGTATGCATTCCGACATCGAATCGGTTGAGCAAATCCTAGACTTCTTGAAAATCAAAGACAAACGCATGAGCAAAATTCATCGTCTCGGTAAATTTGACCCTGACAAAAAAGGGGCACGCACTATACTTGTTTGCATGGAAAACATCATAAGTAAAGACCTGATTCTGAAATCAGCTCACCTGCTAAAGGCCTACGAACAACCAATCTTCATAAGTCCTGAGCTGTCTGCAACGGACGCGAAAAAAGAAAATGAATGTCTGCGCATTCGCCGTGATCTCATTGACAATCATAATTACAATAGCAGGCAAGTTCGTATTAGAAATCTCAAGGTGGAGCATAAAGTTGGAGACAACTGGGTTGTCTTTGAAAACGCACAAAAAGAGAATACTGGTATCAACTGGTGACTATACACACTCGAAATGCTTTCGTTCAATGTAAGGAGTCTGATGAAATTTGAGCGTCGCCTGAAGTTCTCAGACTGCTTGTCAACGCGAAGCTATGACATTTTATGCCTCACTGAAACATGGCTGACTCCTGATGTTCAAAACTATTCGCTCTTCCTACCTGCATACACGATCTACCGAAATGACAGAATACCATGCGAACACGAAACGAAACACGGTGGCGTACTTATAGCAATCAGATCGACTATTATGCACGAACAAATTTTGATTGACCTACATCTTGAGGATATTGTGGTGATTAGTGTACAAACAAAACCACAGCCGACTCTCATATGCTGTTTGTACAGCCCCCCATCAGACAGCGACTACACCTGGTCGCCGCAACAGTTAGAAATTCTGCTCTCCAAAATATCAAATCATGCTAAAAGAATAGGCTACCAAGGCGTGTTCATTTGTGGAGACATCAACTTCTCCAAAACAGACTGGAACAACATGAGCTCCAATTCCGAGTGTGAAAACGCTGTTCTGGATGCTCTTTCGGAATACAATTTCCTGAACTACTCAAATCTTCAGTTAGACGTCATTCTGGCCAACAACCCTGACCAGATTGTCAAAACTGATCTTGACACCTATCTTTACAACTGTTACGCACTAAACGGCAAGCCATGTGCTGATCATCTACCGGTCAGTGTTACAGTAAACGCATTCCATAGCGAACTATACATTCCTCATCAAGTCAAATATGCCTTTAAGAAAGCGGATTGGGACGAATTGAATAAGGCTATAGTAGACAGTCCTTTCAACCCTTACTGTTTCAGTAATCTCGATTTCCTTGTCAAAAAATGGTACGAATGGATCTTCAGCCTCATCGATCATTTCATTCCGAAAGTTACAAGACACAGGTCAACGCTTCCACCTTGGGTATCCAGCCGTACCTCACACCTGATGAAGAAGTTAGCTACAAAAAAGAAGCAATGGGTCTCTCCGGTCTTGTCAAAACTCCTGAAGTTGAAGAAAATGGAGCGTCAAATAAAAGAAGCCACAAATGAAGATTTGAAAATGTTTGAAACCGAAATCTTTCAAAGTCGACAGTTCAGCAACATCCAGAAGTACCTACGTTGTGTTCGCAAGTCACCAAACGTTCCTCCTGTCGTCACTCTGTCCACTCAAAAAGCCGAAACTGACCAAGAAAAGGCCAAATTATTCAATCAGTTTTTCCAAAGTGTTTTCAACGAGAAGCAACATCACTGCATAACTTTTGAGAACAGAGGCCTCAATAGTCTCCTTTTCTCCGAAACCGAAATCCAGCACATATTGGAACACTTAACTCTGAACAAGTCTACGGGACCTGACAACATCGGAAACATTGTTTTGAAAAAGTGCGCCTTCTCACTCAGCAAGTCACTCCTCCTCCTATTCCAAACAATCTCGAATAAAGGAATCTTCCCCAGATACTGGAAAATCAGTCAAGTTACGCCAGTGTTCAAAAGGGGAAACAAATCAGACACTACTTGTTATCGACCGATTAGTTTACTCTGCTGTGTGTCAAAAGTCCTTGAGCGTCTCATCTTCAACACACTATACAAGTTTTGCCAACACCGCCTACACGAAAACCAATATGGATTCCGAAAAAATAGGTCAGCAGTGGTACAATTGTTGGTCTACCTTGATTCAATTTACCAAAAGTACGATGACCCCACAGTAGACAACCTGACAATTCTGTATCTCGACTTTGCTAAGGCCTTCGATAAAGTACCGCATGACTTGCTTATACCGAAACTCCAGTCCTTTGACATTGGCGGAAAGTTGTTGCAACTCATAAGCTCCTACTTGAGCGACAGGGAGCAATATGTTAAAATAAATGCGGAAACATCCACTCCAGTAAGTGTCAGCAGTGGAGTTCCACAAGGCTCCATTCTCGGACCACTGCTCTTTCTGCTGTTCATAAATGATCTACCAGCTTCAGTGTCAAATTGTGAAAGTTTTGGATATGCCGATGATTTCAAGATAATTGCACTGACTCAGAGCCAACTCACGATTGGTGCCATGACTATACAGAATTGGTGCTCCGAAAACAAAATGCAACTGAACACCTCTAAATGCAAGCTCCTCAACATAAAAGGCACTTTGACAGCAGCAATAGACAACCTTGAAATTGAACCGACGAATCTTCAGCGCGACCTAGGACTATGGATCACCTCAAATCTCACGTGGAACGATAACTGTACCACGAGAACGAAGAAGGGATTAAGTGCACTGTTCCAACTGAAACGAAACCTGTCTACAAACAGCACGCGAAACAGTAAGCTAAATTCTTACGTTGGTTACGTTGTGCCAGTCCTGACCTACTGCTCTCAAGCATGGCAGCTGAACAAGTCGAATCTTGCGAAGTTTGAAAGGGTGCAAGAAATTGCTACCAAGTGGATACTGAATGCAAGTTTTGAATACAAAGATCGACTTCTACAGCTAAAGCTGCTGCCTCTCAGCTTATATGTCGAAATGCACAATCTCCTGCTTCTGATATCATTGGATAGAAACGAATACGACGTTGTTGTTGATCTACCTAGAGTCACCGAAGATAAAACTCGACAGCATACAAGAGGAGAACTGACGATCGGAACGAATCGACTCTACAAAACCGATGAAAACTTCTTCCATCGTACAAAATTATTATACAATATTATTATCAGAGTGTACACCAGCTACGGAAAATATCTCAATAAAGACACCATCTCCAAAATCTACTGGGACTACTTTCTGAAAAAATATGACAAGAGGGACAAATGCACTTGGCGAATTGTTTGCAAATGTGACCACTGCAATAACTGGAAAAAAACTAGACTAAACTAAAACTACCTTTGGACTGAACTCATGTGGGTCTAACAAACCCTTGGATTTATTTATGTTTAAATCCTAAAGCCTTTACTACTACTACTACTACGTAGCTGTCGTTGATGTTGTTGATATGGTCGATGATGTAGCTGTCGTTGTCGCTATTGTTTTTGATGTTGTTTTCGTTGCTGTCGTCTCTGCCATTGTCGCTGGTGTCCTTGCTGTTGATGTCATCTATCTTTGTCGTTGCCGTTAATATAGCTGTTGTTGCTGTCGTTTTCGTTGCTGTAGCTTTCGTTGCCGTCGCTGCCGTTATCGCTCATGCAGTTGCTGTCGTTAGTGCTGTCGCTGCTGTTATTGTTCCTCTAGCTGTCATGGTTGCTGTTGTTGCTGGTCCGTTGTCGTTGATGTTGTAGCTGCTATCTTTGTCATTGATGTCGCTCACCGTTGTCGTTGCTGTCGGTGTCGCCACTGTCGTTGTTGTTGCTATCGCTGTCGCTATTTGCCATGGATTTTGCTGTTATCTTTTCGTTGCTCTCGCTGTCGCGTTCATGCTGTCGTTGACGTCGATTATGTTGTCGTTGCTGCCGTGTTTTTTGTTATCATTCTTGCTATAGGTTTCGTTATCTAAATTGTTGTTGATGATTTTTCGGTAATCATGGAGTCGACATCCTTTTATGGCGATGGATGTCGGGTGGCCTGCCTCTTATTAACTGAGGCAGTTTTTTGTTGCTGCCTTTGACGATGATGCCGGTGAGCTTACCAATCTCCCGGTCGTACTCAGTTCTCTCCCATTTTTGTTGTGTTTCCTTATCTTCGTCAAAGACCTCCCGCAGAACCTACCGTCGACCACTCGTGTGATGTTGGCTCGCCTACCAATCCAAATTTTCTGTAAGACCACATCCTATAGGTTGATGTGAATGATGTGGTCGTTGCTGCTTTTTTCGTTAATGTCACTATCAATGCCAATGAATCGTGACAGTCGTGGTTGGCATACTCGTTACTGAATGCGAGTCCCTCCTCTTTATCTCGTCATGCGCTTGGGAACAGGCAATGGCGGAATCCCGACATTCTCTTCCCCATTGAACTGGTTAACAAAACAATAATGAAGTTAGCAAGTTACTCCATCAGAACAAGTTTCATTACATAAAACAACTGGTGACAACAATTCCAAAGATCAAAATTAATGTGTATTGATAGTAAAACCTTTGTTGGAAAAGAACACAAAAATAATCATAAAATGATCTAAGTTGAATCATTTAAATTTGTTAAAATTGATAATTAAGTTATTTAGGTTTTGAATTATTATTTGAATTGATTTTCTGATGATTAAATCCGAGAAACATTAAAAAAATGATTTTCTTTGCGACAAATCTTAAGCTAATGATTTGATATAAGAAAAATAAGTTCAAGAAATAAAACAATGTGCCTGGAAAACTTATCATATAACCTTGCAGGCTAGCTTAGCTGTTTGGTTTCAGAAGTCTCAGAATAAAGAAAGTTTCATTGCTATGCTGAGTTTTCAGTTTTGTTCATCATTTCAATTTTCTGATCTTCAATCTTTCGTCGTGTGCTTCTTCCAGGTTTCTTCTGCTTGAAGACATTCGTGACTCATCGTTGACTTCCTTGCACAGTTGGTTTTTCAGCTGCTCCTCATCGTAACGCACATATAGCGAAGGCAGCCATCTGAAAGTATACTCATTGGCTGTATACTTTTCTCCCTTCTCGCTGCTTTCGAGTTTTCAGGAAGTCAAATTTGTTCTCTTCTCTGAGCGTTGACCTCTCTCTAGCTCCGGTGGAATCGCTTATATCGTCGTCTTCATCCGTCGAAGCATCACTTAGTAAATCGTCCTCACAAATTTGACGTTCTATTGGTTCTCCTTCTGGCTGTTCACTAACACCACCTTGAACGTCCTCCATCCTCACATCGCCATCAGAATGCTCGTTATTGATTGAGCTGGTGGCGGGAATTAGAGTCGGGTCCTTCTGTAATTTCCCGAGAAGTTGATTGATCAATGGAATTGAACCCTTTTTCCAATGCTGTTGTTATTCGGGAGTGCATTAAAGCATTGGTGTTTATCTCATAGCTGCTCTTGCCGGTTGCAGCCCCATGGCATAAATGTTTGTTGATGTACTCCCGCACAACTGTAGGAAGCTCATGATCATCAGCCACACCGATTTCATCAGTTTTCTAAAGTTTTTAGACGAAAACTGGCAATTTAACTGTCGCGAAATGGATCTAAAATAGTTCTTTATAAGGTCCAAGACTCGATCTGCTGTCAATTTGTCATCATTATGATGCCGAGGGGTGTCAGACAGTACTTTGCATGACTCCCTGACACTTTCATCTGTACATCCAAGTACTTACCGATCACTTTCACGGCAAAGACATGAACGGTTTATGGCTGCCTTTCAATTGCTCTACAATGATGCCTTTCGCTCAGCAACATCCGAGTTCTTTTGGCCCCGAGTTCTTTTGGACAGGGCTAAAAGGCATGGAAACCTCTCTCACTGTCAACATGCAGTCCTTCAAGAAAGGATTCCTCTATGAAAGCAATCTCATGTGCTCCTAATGTTCCGCATTATAAGAAGAGTCATTAAGCAATTTTGGATGGTTCTATACATTTTTTTAGTGATATCATCCTTGTAGAGCTTAGAATCCATAGATTCCTTCTCCGAGTTCCTTTGCTTCATTTAGTGTCGGAATGCTTTCTTTGACTACTCTTTGCTGAATCGTTTTGAAATTTCCAGTCATCAGTTTTCGCAGATCACGAAGAGCTAGTGTTACCTGGAGGCTGTCCACTTTTCGTTGCCACGATGTCATTGATAAGATATTGACAAGACTTTGGACTCCTGCGCTGCTTGCCTCTATCATTTTATCCATTCAGAAATTCGTTGCAGCGTATAGACGTTTGGTGACATTGATTTCCCTCAATATAAGTGCTAATGATACTGTGCTGTCTTTGCTCATTTTCTCCTCCAGCAACAGTTTTCTGTAGGTTTTGAACCCTTCAAATAATTCGCTCTCTTCAACTAGGACGCCAATCGAATCGCACGGACTGTGGCTGGTTTTCTTGCCGGCCAAAAGTATATCTTTCTTGGATGAATGAATTTCGGATGCTCCAAGTTTTTCCTATTTTGATATTGCTGAGTGGCTAGGCGTTCCCTTGTTTTTCTCTGCTTTGATATCAAGTCATTGAAGGGATTAATTACCTTTTCTCGTTGCCGAAGACTTCGATATCGGTTGTTTTGTTTGCTCAGTTCCTGTTTGGCGCCACGGGCCGTCAGAGTCTTCGTAGTCGTATTCTAGCTATTCAGAGGCTGAATTTTACTCAGTGCTTGGAATGCAATGTGACACAGAATTGACTACCATCCTGCTTTGGACAGCGTTTGGTAAAACATGACCATCGTTAATGTATCTCGCCCATCCTGACTTGGTTGCGTCTCCTGCATCAATGAACAATGTTTTCAAATGTATGAAGCAAGAAGCGTTTCGCTCGTCCTCCTTTAGCTTATCGTACTCGATTTTCGTTATTTGCTTACCCCAATAGCAAACCACAAACGATCCTTTCTCGATTTTCTTTGTGCAAATGTCAGTTCTTTTTCTGATTCCTGCTCCGGAGACAACATGTCTCATTTGTCTTGATTCGAGTACTTCATCGCTAACGCGCTAAGGTCTCAAATGCCGCTTGTTCGTGCTTTTCTCGCTACCTTCTCAAATCGATTGGCTTCCTTAGTGGCAACATTTTTGATCTAGCAGTTTTGTTTGATCTGAAAAAGGTTCCCCTGATGTTGAAGGCCAACATGAACAATTTAAATGGTGTGGTGCAAAACACAAGGGTTGGACGACACTAAACATAAAGAAAAATTGAAGGATTCAAAACCTTCAACTTTTCTCTAAAAATATGACTATTTTCACGGCTAGAACCGAATCAAGTTTCGTTCACACAATATTGTGAACTTAATTTTGTAATTAATGGTATTTCGCTCCCAGTTTAATTGAGCTTGATCTACTTGGCTTTGGTCTTGCTCGTTGTCAGATATCACAACGTCTTTCAAAACGCAATTCGGCAGTTCGCGGACTTTGCTGAAAATGACTAGGTAATCCTGTTGTCAGACTTTTTCCAGGCAATGTCTATGCTGTCAGTTTGAGGACAACAACCACAACGTACTCAGGTTGAGTTCATAGGAATTTCATTGATCTCTTCGTATTGGGATTGTGCTGAATTGCAAGCGCGCACTGGGTAATGACAATGTTCGGCTCACTCAGTTTGTTTCGTATGCAGACGAGTTTCAGCCTGAAGTATAATGTGAAATAGTCAGTGAAACAGAATTGACAAACCAGAAAAATTTTCACGTTTTTACAATCCGATTCATAATTCAGCACCCTGTCCAGTTTTCCGTGTTCTTGAAGTAATAATCGTTTGCCTCCTGCATGAGCAACCTTTTGCTTCACAACTATGACTGAGTGCCCTTCCCTCTCTTTGATGGGTTGTTGTACGCAACTCTTCTTTAGTATTCCGTTAGTTATCTGTTGAATCTTTCGTTGATTCGGCGCGTTTCTTGGTTTGATTTTGTGTTTGTGCTCAGGCAAGAGGCATATAAACTTCAAGGTTTATCTTGCGACGACACAACCTTAGAACTCTTTGAAGTGAAATTGCATTCTCCACATTTGAAATCGATTCTTCGGATGGTTCAACTTCCTATCCAGAAGAACTTTCTTTCCTCCGACACTTCTGTGCTTGCGTTGGCTTGAAATGTGGTACAAAAACAGGCAATTGGGTTTTTTTCGTTGACTGTTCTTCATTGATGTCGCTCTCTTCGACGAGCACTCCAATCGGATCGCACGGTCTAAGTAGCTGGTTTTCTTGCCTCCAAAACTTTATCTTTCTTGATTAAATGACTTTTGGGATATTCCAAGTTTTTCTTACTTGTGATGGGCGTTCCCTTTATTTTCTCGACTTTGATATCAAGCCATTGAGTTGATTAATTACTTTTTCTCGTTGCCAAAGACTTTTGATAATCGTTGTTTTATTTGCTCAGTTCTTGTCTGGCGCCATGGGCGGTCAAAATCTCCGTGGTCAAATTCTAGATTTTCAAGAGGCTGAATGTTCATTAGTGTTTGGAATGCAATATGTGACACAGAATTGACTATTATACTTTTTGGGACAACGTTCAGTAGAACATGACTATTTTCTGATCCCAATAGCAAACGATCCGTTCTCGATTTTGTTTCGTGTGAAAAAACCTTCATTTTTTCTCTAAAAAACATGACTATTTTCAACGCTTGAACCGAATCAAGTTTCATTCACTCATAATATCGTGAGCGTAATTTTGTAATTAATGCTATTTCGCTCCCAGTTAAACTGAGCTTGATCTACTTGGCTTTGGTATTGCTCATCGTCAGTTGTCACAACGTCTCTCAAAACGTAGTGCGGTAGTTTGCGGACTTTAGTGAAAATGACTAGGTAGTCCCTGTTATCAGACTTCTTTCACGCAAACTATGCTCTCAGTTCAATGCCAACAATGTCAATGCATTCAGGGTGAGTTTATAAGAACTTCATTGATTTCTTCCTATTCGGATTGTGCTGAAATTTATGCGCGCGTTGGTTAAGGTCCATGTTTGGCTCGCTAAGTTTGTTTCGTATGCAGATGAGTTTCAACCTGAAGTATGATGTGAAATAGTCGGTGAAACAGAACTGACAAACCACAAAATTTTTCTGCAATCCTATTTATAATTCAACACCAATCCAGTTTTCCTTGTTGAAGTAATAATCGTTTGCCGCCTGGGACGAGCAACCTATTGCTCTGCTTGCGTTTTCGTGTTCGAGCAAGACGCAGATGAACTTCGAGGTTTATCGTGAGACGACGAAATGGCATTGTCCCCATCTGAACCCGATTCTTCGGATGGTTCAAGTTCTATCCAGAAGATTTTTCTTTCCTCCAACGGTTCTGTGCTCGTATTGGGCTTGAAATGTGTTATAAAGACAATAAAGACAGGCAATTGGTTATTGCTTTCTGTTGACTGTTCTTCATTGATGTCGCTCTCCTCAACAAGTACGCAAATCGATTCGCACGGACGACTAAGTGGCTGGTTTTCTTGCCGGCCAAAAGTTTATCTTTCTTGGATAACTGACTATTGGATGCTCCAAGATTTCATACCTTTGATTTTGCTGATTGGCTATGCGTTCCCTAGATTTTCTACTTAAATATCAAGTCATTGAAGGAATTAATTACCTTTTCTCGTTGCCGAAGACTTCAATATCGGTTGTTTTGTTTGGCGCTACGGGCCGTCAGAGTCTTTTTAGTCGTATTCCAGCTTTTCAAGAGGCTGAATTTTGCTCAGTGCTTGGAATGCAATTAGTCACACAGAATTAACTATTATCCCGAGGACAACGTTCGGTAAATTCTGACTATTGTTCATGTATCTCGCCTGTCTTTCGTTGCGTCTCCTGCATCTATGAACAATGTTTTCAGGTGTGTGAAACAAGAAGCGTTTTACTCCTTCTTTAGCTTATCTTACTCGATTTTTGTTTTTCGCTGGCCTCAATTGAAAACCTCACAATCCATTCTCGATTTTCTTCCGTGCAGAAAGTCCACTTCCTTTGATGCCTGCCCGGAGATGAACAAAAGTTCTCGTTTGTCTTCATCCAAGTAGTGGCAAAATTCCTCAGTCAGCTTCTTTAGTTGCAAAATTCCCGATGGGGGAGGGTTTTGTTTGAGTTTGATCTGCAAAAGTTTTACTTGATGTTGAAGACCAACATTAACAACAATTAAAATACTAGTGCAAAACGCAAGGGTTGGACGATACTACACAAAGAAAAATTGAAGGATTCTTTAAAACCTTCAACTTTTCCTTAAAAATCGTGACTATTTTCAGCGCTTTAACCGATTCAAGTTTTGTTCACACATAATATCAGGAGCGTAATTTTGTAATTAATGGTATTTCGCTCCCAGTTTAACTAGGCTTCATCTACTTGGCTTTGGTCTTGCTCGTTGTCAGATATCAAAACGTTTTTCCAAATGCAATGCGGCAGTTCGCGGACTTTGCTGAAAATGACTAGTTCGTCCCTGTTATCAGAGTTCTTTCACGCAATCGCTACGCAATCAGTTCAAGGTCAACAATCAGAATTCATTCAGGGTGAGTGTATAGGAACTTCATTGATTTTTTTGTAGTCGGATTGTGCTGAAATGTAAGCGCGCGCTGGATAAGGTCCGTGTTTGGCTCGCTATGTTTGTTCCGTTTGCAGATGAGTTTCAGCCTGAAGTATGATCTAAAATAGTCAGTGAAACAAAACTGATCAACCACAAAATTTTTTCTTCATTGTAATCCTATTCATAATTCAACACCCAGTCCAGTTTTCCGTGTTCTTGAAATAATAATCGTTTGCCTCCGGGAACGAGCAACCAATTGCTTTGCTTGCGTTTTCGTGTTCGATCAAGACGCAGATGAACTTCAAGGTTTATCGTGAGACGAGGAAATGGCATTCTTCCCATCTGAACCCGATTCTTCGGATGGTTCAAGTTCTATACAGAAGAACTTTCTTTCCTCCAACGGTTCTGTGCTCGTATTGGGCTTGAAACGTGGTATAAAGACTGGCAATTGGTCATTGCTTTCTGTTGAATGTTCTTCATTGATGTCGCTCTCCTCAACGAGTACGCCAATTGATTCGCACGGACGACTAAGTGGCTGGTTTTCTTGCCGGCCAAAAGTTAATCTTTCTTGGATGAATGAATTTTGGATGCTCCAGGTTTTTCTTACTTGTGATATCGCAGAGTGGCTGGACGTTCCCTAGTTTTTCTGTGTGCATTGTTGTGAAGTCATTGAAAGGATTAATTACTGTTTCTCGCTGAGGAAGACTTTTCGATCTAGGTTGTTTTTTTTTGCTCAATTTTTGTTTGGCTCTACGGGCCGTCAAAATCTCGGTAGTCATTCTGGCTATTCAGGTGGCTGATTTTTACTCAGAGCTTAGATTGAAATATGTGGCACAGAATCGACTACTATTCTTTTTGGGAAATGTTCGGTAAAACATGACCATTGTTCATATTTCTCGCCCTTCCTGACTTTTTTGCTCCGCCCGCATCTATGAAGAGTGATTTATATTGTATGAAGCAAGAAGCGTTTCGCTCGTCCTAATCGTACCCGCTTTTCGTTATTCGCTGACCCCAGTGGATAGCCACAAACAATCGTTTTTCGATTTTCGTTCAAAAAGTCAATTTTTTGTGATGCCTGCCTCGGACATGATCAAAAGACTCGCAATGTTCCAAATCGATTGGCCACCTTAGTGGCAGCATTTTCGATCGAGCAGTTTTGTTTCAATTTGAGCGTAGAAAGATTGCCCTGATGTTGAAGACCAACATGAACAATTCAAATATTGTGGTGTAAAACACAAGGCTCGGACGATACTTCACATAAAGAACAAATGAAGGATTTTTAAAACCTTAAACTTTTCCTAAAACATGATTATTTTCAACGCTTAAACCGAATCAAGTTTTGTTCACTCATACTATCATGAGCTTCATTTTGTAATTAATGGTATTTTGCTCCCAGTTTAACTGAGCTTGATTTACTTGGCTTTGGTCTTGCTCGTTGTCAGATATCACAACGTCTTTCAAAATGCAATGCGGCAGTTCGCGGACTTTGCTGAAAATGACTAGTTCGTCCCTGTTATCAGAGTTTTTCACGCAATCTCTACGCTGTTAGTTCAAAGTCAACAGTCACAATGCATTAAGGGTGAGTGTATAGGAACTTCATTGATTTCTTCGTAGTCGAATTGTGCTGATACGTATGCGCGCGCTGGATACAGTGCATGTTTGGCTGGCAAAGTTTGTTTCGTATGCAGATGAGTTTCAGCCTGAAGTATGATGTGAAATAGTCAGTGAAACAAAACTGGCAAACCACAAAATTTTTTCTTTTTTGTAATCCTACTCATAATTCAACACCCAGTCCAGTTTTCCGTGTTCTTGAAGTAATAATTGTTTGCCTCCGGGAACGAGCAACCTATTGCTTTGCTTGCGTTTTCGTGTTCGAGCAAGACGCAGATGAACTTCGAGGTTTATCGTGAGACGACGAAATGGCATTCTCCCCATCTGAGCCCGATTCTTCGGATGATTCAAGTTCTATCCAGAACTTTCTTTCCTCCAACGGTTCTGTGCTCGTATTGGGCTTGAAACGTGGTATAAAGACAGGCAATTGGTTATTTCTTTCTGTTGACTGTTCTTCTTTGATGTCGCTCTTCTCAACGAGTAGCCAATCGATTCGCACGGACGACTAAGTGGCTGGTTTTTTTGCCGGCCAAAATTTTATCTTTCTTGGGTGAATGAATTTTGGATGCTCCAGGTTTTTCTTACTTGTGATATCGCAGAGTGGCTGGACGTTCCCTAGTTTTTCTGTGTGCATTGTTGTGAAGTCATTGAAAGCATTAATTACTGTTTCTCGCTGAGGATGACTTTTCGATCTAGGTTGTTTTTCTCAATTTTTGTTTGGCTCTACGGGCCGTCAAAATCTCGGTAGTCATTCTGGCTATTCAGGTGGCTGATTTTTACTCAGAGCTTAGATTGAAATATGTGGCACAGAATCGACTACTATTCTTTTTGGGAAATGTTTGGTAAAATTTCTCGCCACCTTAATATTGCTCAGTGCTTTCAATGCAATGTGACACAGTATTAATTATTATCCTGGGGACAACGTTTGGTAAAAACATGACTATCGTTCATGTATCTCGCGCATCCTTCGTTGCGTCTCCTACATCTATGAACAATGTTTTCAAGTGTGTGAAACAGAAGCGCTTCGCTTGTCCTACTTTAGCTTATCGTACTGGCTTTTCGTTATTCGCTGACCCCAATGGCTAGCCACAAACAATCGTTTCTCGATTTTCTTTTGTTCAGAAAGTCAATTTTTTATGATGCCTTCGCCGGAGATGATCAGAAGGCTCGCAAACTTCCAAATCGATTGGCTTCTTTAGTGGCAACATTTTCGATGGAAAAGTTTGTGTCAGTTTGATCTGAAAAAGATTTCCCAACTGTTGAAGATCAACATGAACAATTTAAATCTTGTGGTGAAAACACAAGGTTTGGACGAAACTTCACACGAAGAAAATTTGAAGGATTTTTAAAACTTTTAACTTTTCCTTTAAAAAACATGACTGCTTTCAACGCTTGAACCGAATCAAGTTTGTTTGCGCGCGCTGGATAAAGTGCATGTTTGGCTCGCAAAGTTTGTTTCGTATGCAGATGAGTTTCAGCCTGAAGTATGATGTGAAATAGTCAGTGAAACAAAACTGACAAACCACAAAATTTTTTCTTTTTTGTAATCCTACTCATTCAACACCCAGTCCAGTTTTCCGTGTTCTTGAAGTAATAATCGTTTGCCTCCGGGAACGAGCAACCTATTGCTTTGCTTGCGTTTTCGTGTTCGAGCAAGACACAGATGAACTTCGAGGTTTATCGTGAGACGACGAAATGGCATTCTCCCCATCTGAACCCGATTCTTCGGATGATTCAAGTTCTATCCAGAACTTTCTTTCCTCCAACGGTTCTGTGCTCGTATTGGGCTTGAAACGTGGTATAAAGACAGGCAATTGGTTATTTCTTTCTGTTGACTGTTCTTCTTTGATGTCGCTCTTCTCAACGAGTAGCCAATCGATTCGCACGGACGACTAAGTGGCTGGTTTTTTTGCCGGCCAAAAGTTTGTCTTTCTTGGATGAATGAATTTTGGATGCTCCAGGTTTTTCTTACTTGTGATATCGCAGAGTGGCTGGACGTTCCCTAGTTTTTCTGTGTGCATTGTTGTGAAGTCATTGAAAGGATTAATCACTGTTTCTCGCTGAGGAAGACTTTTCGATCTAGGTTGTTTTTTTTCTCAATTTTTGTTTGGCTCTACGGGCCGTCAAAATCTCGGTAGTCATTCTGGCTATTCAGGTGGCTGATTTTTACTCAGAGCTTAGATTGAAATATGTGGCACAGAATCGACTACTATTCTTTTTGGGAAATGTTCGGTAAAATTTCTCGCCACCTTAATATTGCTCAGTGCTTTCATTGCTATGTGACACAGTAACTATTATCCTGGGGACAACGTTTGGTAAAAACATGACTATCGTTCATGTATCTCGCGCATCCTTCGTTGCGTCTCCTACATCTATGAACAATGTTTTCAAGTGTGTGAAACAGAAGCGCTTCGCTTGTCCTACTTTAGCTTATCGTACTGGCTTTTCGTTATTCGCTGACCCCAATGGCTAGCCACAAACAATCGTTTCTCGATTTTCTTTTGTTCAGAAAGTCAATTGTTTATGATGCCTTCGCCGGAGATGATCAGAAGGCTCGCAAACTTCCAAATCGATTGGCTTCTTTAGTAGCAACATTTTCGATGGAAAAGTTTGTGTCAGTTTGATCTGAAAAAGATTTCCCAACTGTTGAAGATCAACATGAACAATTTAAATCTTGTGGTGAAAACACAAGGTTTGGACGATACTTCACATGAAGAAAATTTGAAGGATTTTTAAAACTTTTAACTTTTGCTTTAAAAAACATGACTGTTTTCAACGCTTGAACCGAATCAAGTTTTTTTCACTCATGCCTCCTGGAACGAGCAACCTATTGCTTCACAATTATGACTGAGTGCCCTTCTTTCCTGTCTGTTGGGCTGTTGTACGCAATTTTTCTCCAGTTTCCCGTTCGTAATCTGCTGAGTCTTTCCTTGGTTCGGTGCGTTTCTGTGTTTGCGTTTTCGTGTTCGAGCAAGACGCGGATGAACTTCAAGGTTTATCTTGAGACGACAAAATGGCATTCTCGCCATCTGAACTCGATTCTTCGGATTGTTGAAATTCCTATCCAGAAGAATTTTCTTTCCTTCGATGCTTCTGTGCTTGTCTTGGCTTGAAGCTTGGTACAAAGACAGGCAATTGGTTATTGCTTTCTATTAACTGTTCATTGATGTCGCTCGCTCTCTTCAACAAGTACCCCAATCGAATCGTACGGACTAAGTGGCTGGTTTTCTTGCCGGTCAAAAATATATATTTCTTGGATAACTGACTTTTGGATGCTCCAAGTTTTCTTAGCTAAGATTTTGCTGAGTGGCTATGCTTTCCCTATATATTTCTACTTTAATATCAAGCCATTGAAAAGATTAATTACCTGTTCTCGTTGCCGAAGACTTTTGATACCGGATCATTGTTTGCTCAATACTTGTCTGGCGCTTCGGGCCGTCAAAATCTCCGCAGTTATTTTACAGCTTTTCAAGAGGCTGAATATTGCTCAGTGCTTGGAATGCAATATGTGACACAGAATTTTAACTATGATCCTGGAGAAAACGTTCGGTAAAACATGACTATCGTTCATGTATCTCGCCCATCCTTCGTTGCGTCTCCTGCATCAAGAACAATGTTTTCAAGTGTGTTAAACAAGAAGCGTTTCGCTCGTCCTCCTTTAGCTTATCTTACTCGATTTTTGTTATTCGCTGGCCTCGATAGCAAACCTCAAACGATCCATTCTCGATTCTTTCGTGCAAAAACTCCACTTCATTTGATGCCTGCCCGGAGAAGAACAAAAGGTCTCGTTTGTCTTCATCCATTTACTTCCTCGCTATTGTCTCAACTGCCGCTCGTTCGTGCTTTTCTCGCAATCTTTCAAATCGATTGGCTTCTTTATTGGCAACATTCTTGATGGGGAAGTTTTGTTTCAATTTGATCTGAAAAAGGTTTCATGATCTTGAAGACCAACATGAACAATTTAAATTCTGTGGTTCAAAGCACAAGGGTTGGACGATACAACACATGAAGAAAATTTGAAGGATTTTTAAATCCATTAGCTTTTCCTTAGAAAATGACTATTTTCAACGCTGGGACCGAATCAAGTTTCGATCAAACATATAATATCAGGAGCGTGAATAGCAGGAACTGAACATCTTAACTAATTCTTCGTTGTAAATTCAAGAAAGGTGGTATTCTTAAAAAATGAAAGGCGGTGTTCCCATGAAATCTGCCGAGAGTTGGCACTTGATGAGTCATTTGATGAATTAGGTAGCGGATCCTAGGTTTACCCTAAATAGATCAACTTTCACCCGGCAAGCAGGTTTGTCGTAATTTAGAATTTAGATGGTGAAATGTTACTGATCCGCTAACACTAAACACATTAATAATCATATTCTTGACGAAAATGTGTTTCTAGCGCGACCTCCTCAGTCTGTTTCACAGTGGGAGTAGGAGAGAATTTTTCATCCTATGGAACGAGAGTCTGCCTCAAGTGACGAGAGACAAAGATCAACTGTGTCAGAAGTTGGAGTTCTATCTTCAGATATACTTCGCTATTTATTACTACAAATACCCAACGCCAGTGGTGAGCCAACGCCTAATTAATATCTTTCTGCATATTTTTTTGGAAGACAGCTTTGGATATTAAACGTTTTCGCTTTTAAGGAATACAAGAATATGTTACGTTGACACTGCCCCGCCGCGCACCACAAGTGTTGCAAACCCCGAGTGTTGCAAGTACCCCCACAGATTAGTTTGCGATAAAGAATTGAAAATATAGCAAATTCTGTACGACGATGTCGAGCTGGGAGTTCTCCGGTTCAGTCAATATTCACCAGTGTTTGGGGAGGGTTGTAAAAACAGAATAAAACCGATTTTATGTTGGAAGTATTTGAAGCGTAATATTGGAAACATTTGCAAACTCACAGGCAGTTGAAATGTGCGATTTTAATGGTCTGAGAAACTGATAATAAAGTTCTAAAGGCAAGAAAGATTCTGGTGGATGAACTAAAGTTTTGATCTTTAGAGCGAATCATCAACTAAAATAGAAGAGGCCACGACTGCTTTTCGGACGTTCCTGGAGACAAGAGGTGCAGTTCTGAGCCAGACGACAGAATTTTTACCCTACTATGCGCTGCCTTTCGTTCCGAATCCACCCGCACATCCATCATTCAAAGAACTATTCACTGTAAGTTGTCAGGCCTTATATAGAATGAAAGTATATTAAATCTTTCCCATTTTAGCAGACGCTTGTAAGAACTGGCGAGTCATTAGATCAATGAAACCGCGTTGTTTTATCATGACTTTAGATGGCAATAGGAGTTAGTGGTTGCTTTCAAAAACCTAATGACTCTTTAAAAATTTCACAATGAGCCTGCTAGTTGATTTTCTGAGACCAGAGAACGCTTTGTGTCTCGTGCTCAATGATTTCTGTATTTGAATTTATTGCCTTTTCCAGGATTCATGGGTGCCGGATGTCCAAGTCAGATTAGAAAAATTTCTATCAATATCCTTGAGGACAAATGCCAATCCAAGATTGCTTGAACTTTACAAAGATGGATCGAAAGGTAATAAAACAAATGCTGGCTCACTTTTATGTCCATGGATCTGATCATACCTATGCTGCGGTTGTTTTGGTTTTTTTTTCGTTTTGTTTCCTATCTCGACTGTTTTGTATAGCTGCGACGCTGAAAGCTCAGCGTAGCTATTTTGCGGTGGGCGTGTTTTTTTGCAATTCAAATTATTTAAATTGCATTGGTGTGGTCTTTTTTATTATGCAGAACTTGAAGTGTATTGGGGCGCAGTCTTTTTTAAAAAAACTTTTTACGACTCGGAGAAGAGTATTGGTGGAGCGTATTCCTTGGATCAATAACTTTTTGTAGTGAATTTAAAACAGAATGCAAGTCAATGCCGTAAGTGAAAACTAAGTGCTTGGATCAAAAGGCTGAGCGATTTGAAGAGAAGAGAGAAAATGGAGTGTTCATATCGCATTTTTGAAAGGGAGCGAGAAGAGATAAGTTAGCGAAATTTTGCTCATGTGTGCTTTTTTGGAGCAGTTTTTAGTTTTTATAGCTGCGAAGCTGTAAGCTGAGCGTAGCTATATTGCGGTGCTCTTGGTTTTTTACAATTCAAAGAATTTGAATTGTATTGGGGCGCTGTCTTTTTTTTTAAGATCTGTTCACACATTTTCATGATTTTTGAAGTCAAATTGGAGTGATGATTTTGGTCACGCCGGAACAGGAAATGGAGCGAAAAAGCAAGTGGTTTTGCGGCGTGAATTTTTTTCGCTCTAATTTTAAAGTAGAGTGCGAAAACGGTGTTTGAACAAAAATTCGGTTTCTCGGTAGTGGTTTTTTGTTCACATGCGGCAATTTCACTGTTTTTTACTGTTTTTTCGATTTTTTGGATGGGATTTTTTTGTAAATGGTTTTCCCAATCCATTTTTAATCTGTTCTTGGTCTAGTTTTCTGTTTAGTCAATGAAAATTCTTTGAATTGTACGTCAGGACTTGTCCTGCTATGTTTTTTTGTTTCGTCGTCTGACGCTCTTTTTTCGTTTTACATTTGTTCACACAGCAAAGCTGAAAAAGTCAAATTTTCTGAATGACTTCTTCCTCTCACTAACGGCATTTGCGCGCGTGACGTCATTTATCACTCGCTTTAGCGAAAGTTTTTAGGCTATTTGCGTGATTAGATTTTGATCATACGTGGCTTACCTCACTCAATAGAATGACTTTTGCACTTTGAAACTTAAGTTTAATTTGAATTTGTTTAAGGTCAAAGGAACTCATATGTGCAGTAAAGGTCCCTAATAAGAGGCTTCTGTGGAATGATTTTTAACAAGTTTTATTAATTTATCGCTGAATGTTTTTTAGCCTAGTTTTTTTGAGCGGCGTCGATTTTTTTTTTCAATTTAGATATGTATCTGTTTCTATCTCTATTAAATGGCACGCAGGTCTATTCTTTCGCAGCTATTCCGGCAATCTGCCGGCTATGTTTACTTTTTCGGGTAAATTGGTTTTTCTAAACCATAATAACAAGTTACTATACGTTTGGGAGCATTTCTGAACATTTCAATCATATATCATAGTTTTATAAGTAATCTTGAGCTATTTTTATTTGCTCTCGAAGAGAAACAGTTATTGTAAACGAGTGTCTTTTTTATGCCAACTTTTCGTTTGACCGTTTTTAAGTTTTCAACTGACTTTTAAGCCCGTGACTTTCTGCGTTTTGCGTGATTTAAAGTCGTCTCTCATTCACAATTTCAACCAGCTGAGCGCAATTGGCGGCAATTTAATATTGAAAGTCAAATGATAAGTGCGCCGAAACTGGTGCCATTTTTTCACTTTAAATCTTAATAGGAGTCTATAGTAATTCTAATGAGGTTATTTGAAGCCTCCTATTAAATTTCTTGTCCCAAACAGGATAAAACCCTCGCCCCCGACTGAAGCCGGCTGCAAATGATTAGATTTAGAGCTCTTACTAGTCTTTTGAGAGCAATTTTTCCGACGTTAGATGGTTATGCTTTTATTTGGCCATTTTAGACGTTTTTAACGATTTTTGTACTCTTTTTCAGGTTTTAACTATCTGAGATTTTTAAAAATGAAGTTAGCTTTAATTTTGCTTTTGTGGCCTTTCGATTTCGGCAAGATCGATTTAAATTTGTTTTATGTGAAGAAAAGAGGCTAAATTTAAACCTTTTGTTCAAATTTAAAGCCTTTCAGAATAAATTATTTCTGTTTACTTTTTACTAAGTGGAAACAATTAAACGTCTTGTAGCACATAAAATAATTTAATCAATTATGTATATTGTTATAGTTGGTTCTGTTCAAATGTTCTACAGTGCATATAGGTATCAGGTAGATGCTCAATAAATCAGCGGGAACTGTTTGTTTGCGCAATTTTTATGTTTCTAGGCGAATTGGTTATGTTTATACCCTCATTTGATAGTCATTTGTTCAACAGCGTTGAATTGTTCCAGACAATCATTTGTACACAATGACTTTGGCCTTTGTAGTTGCAACTTATGAAAAGTTTTCTGGAAAACTTTTCCCCTGATAATGGTTTTCTCCTTTTGTTGTCTAAAATTGATTGGTATACTGAAGTTAGTAATTTTTATCAGTTAGTGGCTGGCTAGGGCGTAATTTAAGTTTTACTTCGAGTCGCTTCCGGTTCAGCGTTTGATTTCTGTGCTAATGGTGGAGCGTCTCGTAATGGTGGAGCGTCTTTATCCTCTCTCAGCTGGCTATTATAGTGCTCCTATTTTAACAATTCAGGTATTGATTTGAATTATATTGGGGCGAGGTCTTTTTTACGATCCGATCCGTTCACATATTTTCAAAATTTTTGAAGTCGAAATTGAAGTAACGGTTTTGGTCTCGCCGAAATAAGAAGTTGAACCCAAAAGTGAGTGGTTTTGCGGCATGACATTTTTACAATTTATATTTAAAGCCTGACAAAACGTTGTTGAATTAAATTTCACTTTCGCTTGTGGCCTTTTTGTTTATATTTGACAAGTGGACCTTGATTTTTAACTGCTCTTGGATGAGAAGCAATTATTGTAAACGTGCATGTTTTTTTTCATGCAGATTTTCCCTTGACCGTTTGTGTTTTTCTTCTAGATTAATCTTTGATTTCTCATGTGAATTTTTCGCGCGCTTCTTGACTTTGAGTGATTTCAATTGCTCTTACTCCGAAGTAAAGTTTGTTGTTCAAACAAAACCGATTGTTAGATTCGATGACAAGGAACCGATAGCCGAGTGGTTCATGTCTCTGTCGAGCTACAGGAATTGGACTCAGGATGCCCGGACTCGAATTTTACCGTCGTCTAATGTTTGCACCCATAAATGAAAATTCATGCCGTCCCTGTCATTCGAGAGCAATTTTTCCGACGTTAGTATGTTTCTTTTTTAATAGCCGCCCTCATCTTCTCAGCCGGCTACTATTGCGCTCGTTTTTTTTACTTCGTCAAACTTTTTTTCGCTTTACCATTTTGCCTCTTTTTCGACATTTTGTGTGAAATCTTTTTGACTTCTCTAGGCTAGTTTCTCTCTTCTCTCATTCTGCTAAAAGTGAATTTGAACATCAGTTGCTAAGCAAAGCAATTCAAAATGAACAGAGTCGGTATAAAAAATTGAAGTCAGAAATAGAAACGGGATAAACCCATAAAGCCCAATTTTAGATGCCCGCTATTTGAACATCGTTCCTATAGGTCTTAGTTACCATCTCTAATGCTTATTGGTATTGATAGTAGCCCCTGTAGCCTCTCTCTAAGAAACAGAAGTATGTTCAACTACGAAATACCATCAAAATAAATCGGACTTAAAAAATATTTTTGTACAAAAATCTTTTTTTTTTCAATATATTCTATTCGTTCAATCCCAATCATGCTTATTGGAATCAACGGCGGCTATTTTCCGGCAATCTGCCGGGTATGTTTACTTTTTTTCATTTATTTTGATTAGATTTTGTTTTCAAAGTGTTTTTCCAATCCATTCATTATCCATTCTAGTTCTATTTTTCTGGTCATTGAAATTTCTTTGAATTGTTTCAGGACTTGTCCTGCTGTGTTTTTTTAGGATGTTCTTACTTTTTGACACTTTCTTGTCAATGAGAAGTCAAATTGGAGTATTGATTATAGTCACAATGGTGTAGTAAGAGGAGTAAAAGGCTAGTTGTTTTACCGCATCACTTTTTTTCTCAAATTGCTCCAATGAAGTGAGAAAATGGGTCATTAAACATTTTCGGTTTTCGAGAGCGATTTTTTCTTCGGCAGCAATTTAACTTCTGTTTTCGCTGTTTTTCTTTTCATTTTCTCCACGAATATTTTCTGATCCAAAAGCATTTTTTATGTTGTTTTAATGCGTAGATACAGCCTTTCAAACCCCACAAAAGGCAGCCAATTGTTTTCAAAGCCCTTGACGCTGTTTGTCTTCATGAAATAAGTGATTTTGCATTTTGCCTGTTTTTGTTCTTTTTGCTGTTTTGTAAATTAGTCTCAATCATATTGAGGCTTGTTAAAATTTATTTACTGATTTGAGTTGAAGTTTTTACGACTTCGACATTAACCGTTTCCGAAAAAAACATCAGCGGTTTTTTTGGACTTTTTAGGATCTTATGTAGTGCCTTCTGTTCTGCCTTCTGTTCTGCCACTTAGTCTCATTATGATTAACTCTACGTGGCTCTCTGATGAGTCATGTTTCCATCAATTCAGAGGTTTTTCCATATCGGGAATTTGACCACTTTGACACCACTTGGTTTCAAAAAGATATGCAAAAAAATTTCAGATTTTGCTTTTTTTAATAGTTTTTCCCCGATTTTATGTTTATGATAGGTCATATTTGGTTTTTGTTAGCATTGTTTGGGTTTTTAATAGCCGCCCTCATCTTCTCAGCCGCCTATTATAGCGCTCCTATTTTTTTTTTACTTCGTCGAATAAAAAAATGTTTCGCTTTACCTCATTTTGCCTAGTTTCTCTCTTCTCTCATTCTGCTAAAAGTGATTTTGAACATCAGTTGCTCAGCAAAGCAATTCAAAGTGAACAGAGTCAGTATAAAAAATTGAAGTCAGAAGTAGAAACGGGATAAACCCATAAAGCCCAATTTTAGATGCCCGCTATTTGAACGTCGTTCCTATAAGTCTTAGTTACCATCTCTAATGCTTATTGGTATTGATAGTAGCCCATGTAGCCTCTCTCTAAGAAATAGAAGTACGTTATGTTCAACTACGAAATGCCATCAAAATAAATCGGACTTAAAAAATGTTTTTGTACAAAAATCTTTTTTTTTTCAATATCGATTCTTTCAATCCCAATCATGCTTATTGGAATCAACGGCGGCTTTTTTCCGGCAATCTGCCGGGTAGGTTGTCTATTTCTGTAATTTTGAAGTGTCAGTGTTAACAACTTGACTTGTCATGACTTGTTTTCGAAAGTTCCTTATGGTTTTTGGATTTTGCGAAATCTTGTAGTTTTTGTTGTTCTGTCACTTAATCTCGATGACGATTGAGCTCATTGCTCCCTACTGGGTCATGTCTGATTGCATTCAATTTTTTAAATTAGTTTCTATTTGTTTTCTGGTCTTTGGCATGACTTGTTGGAAAAATAATAATGATATTTTTAATAGCCGCCGTCAGTCTCTCAACGGCTATTATATAGTCGCTTTTTTCAATTTGCTTTACCTTCTGATCAAGTTTTTCGTTTTAATTAAGCCACAATTTTCACGCTTGACTTCTGACTTACTTCACTCGCTGTTTCAACTGAATGGATTTTAAATTTTTCCACGTTTTGAATTGCGTAATGTAGTGTATACGGTCAAAGTCAAAGGAGCAAAATCAACAGAAACGGGATAAATATATAAACCGCGGCCGTTGCTAGCTGGCGTTAATAATATGATTTTTAGCCTTCAGTTTAGATGCTGATTTATTTGTTTTTGGAATCTAACCGTATATGCAGAATTCACATACATCAAATAAGAACACTTAGAAAAATTCTGTTAATTTATATCTTAATTTTTTTCTGTTTCTAAATGTGTGTCAAGCGGGTGAACCGTGGCTAGTTTCGGGCATTTTGCCGGCTATGTTTGGATTTTCACCTCTTCCATAATTGTTTTTTGTTGCCCTCTCGGTTAGTCTCACCAATGATAGGTCTCATTTGCTCTCCAATCAGGCATAGTTGAATATATTCAATGGGTTAAGTTTTACTCTAATAATTGAATTTGCATTGACACCTTTTGTTTTCGACTTTTTTTAAGCTTTTGATTGTTGCCTACATTTGTTGCTACTTCAGTTGTGTGGTCCCTAAATTGTTTTCATCAAAGTTGATATATATGCTTTCTTGTGATAGATAGTGAAATAGATAATGAACAGTGAAGTCATGTTTCATTGACTTTGTTGCCACTTATTTTCAATGTAATTCGTATAAATCGCTTTCCATATGTCTTTTGTGTTCTTCTATGTCCTTTTACTTTGTCGGGTATGGTTTTCCACAACGTTGGTGTTTACTGTCTAAACTCGCGTTGTGTAATGGTCTTTTTAGCTTGAGGTTGTCGGAATTAATTTTCTAAAAGAAATGACATGCTGTATCACGAAATAATTGGTTGAAGCTTTTGAGATTGTTCAAAGTTTAAATTAGTTCTGCCAAGCTATAAGGTGAGCGTAGCTATGATGCGGAACTCTTCTTCCGTCGTTGGACACTTATTTTGCGTTTTGTCGTTTTTCTCGCTGCAGACGCGGAGAAAGCACGTTTTTTCATTTTATGCTGTTCTTCCGTGGCTCTGGTGCTGTTATGTGCGTTATATCGGTTGTTACTCTTATTCTTGATTGCCTTGAAGCTGACTGACTTGATTAGTTCGTGATCACAAGTGACTTACTGCTCTCTCTATATCACTTATAATGCCAAAATTAAGGTCACCCGAGAGATTACGTTACAGGCATGTTTAGGGTCAGCAAAGTGGTCCTACGCAATGATGACTGCTAAGTTTTGGACCCATCCAAGTTTTCGGTCCAAGTTTATGCAAGATCCATGTTTATACAAGATCTAAGTTTTAGAAATCAGCGGTGATGAAACAAGGATCAGATTCGTTGGTTGGGGGTATGAACACGGCTCTTCGACCAAGCCACGTTCATTTGTGCTCACGGGTGTTTCCGTAATTCCTTGCAAAAACTTGAAAGGATTTCTAAGAGTTATCTGACCAAATTGATGACCTCTAAATTAACGCAGACAACAAAGAATATGTCAATAACTTTTTAATAAATCTGGACTCAACAAGCGCTCGTTTTGATGGGAAACAATCAGATTTCAAAATGGTTTTGATCACAAGAGCTCCCAATGTTAGCTTCATTCCGGTTTTGGGTAGATATCAATGGTCAAATGTTCTGACAGATACAATCAATGGCTGCATAGACGATCTAACTAACTTTCAGAAACAAACTAACTTTGCGAAATAACTTTGCGATTTCAAAATGTATTGAGAATAAACAACAGAGGTAGAAAGAAACACAGACCTCATAATTACCAGAAAACGTCAGATAGAATAAAGCGCAGGTCACCAGCAGAGATGAATAGCGTCGACGAAGGAGTTAGAAGAAACTTAGTCGCAGGATTAGAGGTGCTAGGCGCGGCCATTGGGAGCTCAGAATATATTGCACTTAATCTCATGAGACATAGAACATTATTCCGCTGGCTTGGCTAAACTTGACTACCTCAACAACCCGCAAAGCTCATTAGGAATCTTAGTCGTTGTCTAGTGGCACCTGAAATGGTGTGTTCACTTCGTTGCAATACCGACAGAAACGGTTTTAAGTACTTTAAAGAACTTTGATGATAAGCGACGGGAAGATCTCGAAAACATTCTGGGTCCTGTTCATTGTGAAGAATCATGGCTGCTGGCGTCCTTACTTATAGGTTTAAGAGACTTAGGTGTTCGGCGGCGTCTGGATGGATATAGACTTGCTTTTGTTGGTTCTGTATATTTGCTTAACTGGGTCGTGTCATTTTTCACTGGTCAGAGTCAAAGGATGATATCAAGGGATGATATTTTCCGGGAAAACTTGAAAGCTTTAACCCGATATATTTTTTTCTGCATTATCTCAGAAATGAGTTCAAGAAGTTCTTGAGAATAAAAACTAGGGAGGCATTAATTAGAAAGCAGACCTCTGCGAGAGAAAAGGCCAGACTTCAATCTGTCACTTTGCTATTCGGGAGCATTGTTATCGGCACCGCCAATACCCGCTCTTGGTCTGCAAATGACTCCGCAATATTTCCGGGTTATTGCAAAATACAGATAGGGTATACCTGTCTATAATGCAGAGGGGAAATGTCCGTGCTGCAAAATCGGGATTCTGGAAATACATGGTAAACACGCTGTTTCATATCGCGGACGTGGTGATGGAAGTCAGGCACAATCGAATTTGCGATAGTTGTATCAGCTTGCTCCGCTGTAACCTTGGACCCCGTCGCAGAAAAGAAAAACCTTATACGAGACAGGAACTCAGGGCCGGGCGACATCATGGCAAGAAGTTAGGCCGGCTGCCTTCGACGTGACTACGACTTCATCGTTGCAACCAAACAATTGAAAATGCTGCTTTGAAGGCTGGTCATGCTCTTGAAGCAGCAGAAGAGCACACGTATCGCACACATGATAGCATTTGTTCTGAAAGAGGCTTATTCCTGCTAGCTATTGAAGTGCTCGGTGGTTTCTCACAGACATTCAAAAAGACGCTTAAGAGAATTGTTATTGCTGACAATAGAAGCTTTTTTCAGGCGGTTTGTCATTTGCCATTTACAAATTAGCCCATTCGATTCAAAGAACTGCTTTCATTATACTTTTTGGAGCCCCATAACATCCCTAATTGTGTTTACGGAAACTCGCCCAAAGAGAGGGGAGTTTCGGATGCAAAGCTAATCAACAATGCAGTAAAAAGCATTCAATAATTTTATTACCCTGTAGTCTCACCCATTGAGCGGGGAGATTGAATTTAATTACCAAACTACAAGATCGTGGTGGTCATGAGGATTATATTGCAACATTGAAAACCCGATTGTTTGGTGTACATTTCCAAGATGACTCCAAGTAACAACTTGATCTGTTCTTGATTTGAAGTGTTGAAAATTTTGCGAATAACTAAAACTCCATAACGCAGTGTCTAACTAACGGAGTTAAATTAATATTTTGCTTGTTGAAAAAAATTGTGAATTTAAAATACAGTTTTTGTTAATTGGAATGTCCTAACTGAAGTGGCGGATAGAACCTTTAAAAATGTAACAATAGTCCACCCTCAAATATTTTTATCAAATAGATTAGAAAATTGTCGAAATTTAAGAAGTATGCTAACTATTGACCACTACGTTAAGTGAACGCAACCTTAATGACTCATCGTATATTTCCACTCCGTGTAGTTTTAGAGCAGTTCCTCGGACGCTACTTGGTGTGTCTTGTTAGCCTCCATTATTAATCATTTTTTTGGTGTTGTTAACAGTAGTCGAATGAGCTCTTGACATAGATTTGTGTGCTTTAGATGTCCAATTGCAACTATCGCAGTATCAGCAAAGTTTGGTGGAATCGGAACGGAAAACAACGAAATACATGAAACGATACTCGAAGCTGCAGGTTGGGTATAAGTTATTTTTGATGCGAACTATTTGCGAGTTACTAAATAGATTTGAAATATTTACCATAGATTTGAAGTAGTTGCGACAAGGAAGAGATTCTGTATAATTGAAATTTTATAAAAAGAGCTGTTTGAAGTCATTTGTCTTTTTCAGAATGACTATCACAACATAATCTCTATCACAGCTGAACTAGTTGATACCCTAGAAGCTACCTTCAATGGAACTATGGTAAGAACCCTAACTGCATTGAATCATTGCGTTTCCTACGCTTGGCCGCAAGTTTTTTTGACCTATATGTGAATTGATCAAATAGGTGTCCGTTAAAAGTTAAAAGCTATAAACTGACCTCGAAATTAGAATTTATTTTAAATTGTATTAGGAAAAAACATTGCTCCTTTTCGTTTTAGGTTTTTTTTTCCATTATTAAGTTTTATTTTTTCAAGTGTCCTCACATTCAATGGTCTCTGTATCGGCTGAGTTTTGAGTGAATACAACCTATTGGTCTTAAATGAATTAAGGGTAAAAAAATCTTTGTTTTAAAATTTGAATTACTTTTAATAAAGTACTCGATTACGTGCTGATTGAAAGTGTAGATGCCTGCCGGACCTAAAGTCCCTTCTATCTGCCTACTCCCTTCATATGCGGAGTTTAAACATATGCTTGAAATGAGGAAAACTTATTGAAATGGAGTATTTTATCCTTTGGTTCCTTCTTTCTTCCTTTTTCTTTATTTCGATAAGTTTTTGCTCCTTTTTGTTTCTTGCTTTCCGTCTTCGCAATTCTTTCTTTTTTTCGCAATTTTTAACGTTATTAAATGCTATAGATTCAGAATGTTGTTCTCGTTCTCATATTGGATCAAATATACAGGTTTTAGTTACCATTTTCCGACACTATAATTGCTTAACATTGCTGAAGTACTTTTTAAACAACTGAATTTTTCTACCTGCCGTATGATGTTTAATTGCTCTTGAACGTAGTTCATGGCAATTATTGTAAACGTGTGTCTTTTTTATGCAAAATTTTCGCTAGACAATTTTGACTTTTCAAGTGACTTTTACGCCCTTGACTTTTTGCGTTTCGCGTGATGTAAAACTCTCTCTGTCTCTCAATCACAATTTCAAGCAGCTGAACTCAATTGGCGGCAATTTAATACTAAAATTTCAAAGAAAAGTGCGCCGAAACTGGTGTCATTTTTCAAGTTTAAATCTTAATAGTGGTATATGTTAACCTCTAATGTGGTTATTTGAAGCCCACTATTGAACTTCTTAGTCTCATTTAGGCTCCCCCTCCCTCCCTCCCACCCCCCCACTGAAGCAGACTGCAACTGATTAGAGCTCCCACTAGTCGTTCGAGAGCAATTCTTCCGACGTTTAGTCGGTTTGTTAAATTTCAGTCGCTTTCAAAATATTTTTTTCTTGAAACTTTCAATATCTTGCATTCAAAGTTTTCATTGTTAACCGACGGTCAGGAGGTGAATGGACTTCATTGATTGGCCTATTAGGTTGAATTGACTTCCTTGACCTATAGGTCTTAATTGCATTAAGGGAAAAAAATCTGGGTTATAGAAAATTACTTATAATAAAGTACTAGATGCTGTGCTGATTCAAAGGGTAGATGCCTGGTGAGCCTAAAGTCCCGTCCATCTACCAATTAACTTCATATGCGTCGTTTAAACATATGCTTGAATTGAGGAAAATTTATTGAAATGGTGTAATTTATCCTTTTTCTTTTCCTACCTTTTTTTCTTTTGTTCTTTTTCTTTCTTCCTCACTTCCTTTTTTTCTTTCTTTCGTTTTTTTCTTTGTTTCGGTCTTTTTTCCTCCTTTTTTCTGTGTTTCTTTCCTTCTTCGCATTGCTTTTTTATCCATATTTTTTAACGTTATTAAATGCTGTAAGTTCTGAATGTTGTTCTCGTTCATCGGATCAAATTTACAGGTTTTAGTTACCTTTTCGACACTCTAATTTCGTAACGTTGCTAAAGTGCGTTTTGATTAACTGGAATTTTTTAGCTGCCGTATGATAAGTTTCTCTTTCAAAGTAAATTTTGCGTTCACAGTAGATGTCTCTTTCAAAGTAATTTCTTCTCTTGAAATTTTCAATATTTGGCATCCAAAGTCGTCAATGTTAGCTGAGGGTCGCGAGGTGAATTGATTTCATTGTAAATAATTTTGAAATGTCTCTTTATGTTCAGTTTAACTACATAATGTCTCATTATGTTCAGTTTAACTACTACGTCGTTTTACCCTATATATTTATTACCCTTGATTTTTTTGCAATTAAAGCTCAAACGAAGTATTTCTAATGAATTAGCGGCATTGGTTGTAGTCCACTAATTGAGCTATATTAAATTCGTCTTCGTAGTTTTGAGAATGTACCTCAAAAATTTTTGTGTCAGAAAGGTTTTTCAACATTTTTAATTGCTCTCAAACGAAGTCTGCAGCAATTATAGTCCTGTGCTTTGTTTTAATGCAATATTTCGCTTGACCAATTCAATAACTTTTTTAAAATAACGTTACCTGGATCAACAGTTAACGCCCGGCGGGCATTAAATGGCCGAGCAGTTTTCTTAGAGCCTTATTCCTTAATAGTCTCTGTGTATGGGAGTAACCGAAACTGTTTCTTAGAGACATTTTCATGGTGTGAAGGGTGGTTCTTTGTTTTTGACCCCACGTGGGAGTTTGACCCCGCGTCAGTCAATTCCACCCCAACCTTCTTAATATTCATATGAGGGCTATTTTCACCTCCGACTTCTATGAAAGTGCTCTGAATCTAACAATTTGCGGGCTGTTCGATATTTTTAATCCATGATTATCAAAAAAGATCTTCTTTTACAAAATTCATCCAAAAGGGTCAATTAATGATAGATTTCATTTAGGTTTCAAATGAGGCCCAATGCAAAATTTTATGCTTTCAGAGTGATGCTCATGGCTTTTATGGTTCCGACAATGGGTTTTTGAAAATTTTTAATGCTTGTTTATCCAGCATTTGTTGTTTTCGTATTTAGGCTCGTTAATTAAAGGTCTATTTCACTATCTTAAGAATTTTAGTGAAATTATCCAATGTTTTCAGTCCAGAATTTATGGATTTTCTGTTCGAATATGTTTTTTAAAAGAAATACATTGATCTTTTGATCTTTGCTGTCTTTTTGACCTTATTTTTGTCAACTTTTTTCTTTTATGACTGGTCTCGTATAAAATCTCGTAAATCAAAAATAAATCTGTATAGAGATTTTCTTTCAACTGATGACTTATTTTGGATATATTTTTCGGAGAATAATATCAGAGTTTTTCTGTAAACTTGTAGTTCAGTTCTATTTATGGCAGTTCCCATCTTCTTTTGGTTTAATGCGAAAACTAATCAATGAGCTGTTTAATAACTGGTTTTATGACTTGGATACTACGGCTTTTCATAAAAAGTTTTCGATTTTTGTCTATTTGCTTGTCTTTGTGGTTCCTTTTGTGCACACTATCGCATCAACTACTGGTCCCGTTGATGTTGACAGGAGGAGCAGTTGAACCCACATAGCGTTTTCAGTGGATAGCTTACGGTGTTGACGGCTTCAACACGGCAAATTTTGACTGTAATTGATGTTCGTTTTATAGTTGCATGGCATATTCTGAGTAATGAAGGTCCTATTTGCTTATATGTAATTACTTGTGAATCTACCTAGTATTTTTTTCTGTTTTAAGTTGATGGTTGTAATGACTTCTGATTAATTGCTCTTGAACGCAGTTCATAGCAATTATTGTGAACGTGTCTTTTTTTGCAAATTTTTTGCTGGACAATTTTGCGCTTTTCTTCTAGAACATTCTTTGACTTTTTCACGCTTTCGTTTCATTTTTGAGTGATCTCTAGTTCTCCGAAGTAAAGCTTGTTGCTAATATAAAATCTGTTGCAGCATAGTAAAATTAAGTGACTTGTAGCGCAGTGGTTAGTGCGGTTGGACATGAATCGGTAGGTCAGTGGTTCGAATCCCGGTGGGGTCGAGGTTTTTTGCACCCAAAAAGAAAAATTGGTCTATACTTAAGTCCATGAATTAAATTGCCTCGCCTGTCGTTCAAGAGCAATTCTTCCGACATTTGTCAGTTTGTTTTTGTTTGTTTTCGTTTTGTCGAATTTTTACCTGTTCTCGTTAGAGATAAGTCGACTTTTTTAAGTAAAAGGTATTTTCTTTTGGTTTAGGTTTTAACTAATACTATTTTGACTTTGTTAACAATTTTTTTTTTATAAAAAAAGTGTTTTGTTCGTAATAATATTTTTTGTTGTTTTGTTTAGTGTTTTTTCTTGCCACTGTAGTCTCGATAATGGCATGCCTCACCAGTCCTCTAACGAGGAATTAATTAGTTCTTTTAGAGGATTGAGTTTATGATAATTTTTTTTTACTCATACACCAAATGTTTTCGAAGAGTTTTGAATTTTTTGTCTCCTGCTCATTTGGTGTAAAATTAAGTAGAAATGTTGATGAGCGGGATCGGAGCAGAATATGAAAACGTACATTACAGAGTGTTTCTTTTAAATTACCGCTTTTGAACACAGTTTGCTGACACTGTCGAAGACTGTTTACAGTGAATTCTCAGGATGGAGATAAAACAAGCAATTGTTTTTCATTTAATTTTGATGTATAACTTTGTATTGCGTCACTTACGTCATGAACTCAGATTTGTATCTGTTTCTTCTTCGGCCCGAAATTCTGTTAGAGCTATTCAAAGTTATTTTAGTTCTGTTAGAGCTTTACAAATATCTAATTCTTCTGTTTACCTAAATTACTGAAGAGGCAAAGTTTACTTTGTGAAGCGCAATTTTAGTAGGCGTGGATCAGCACAAAAGTTGCCCTCTCTCAACCAGTGAGGCTATCCACCTAATATTAAACTAGATAGAACCAAATGCAGCTCCACGCCTTTCACTTGAGAGCAATGTCGATTACCTTTCCTGGTTATGTTCCAGTGATATGCCAGCGATGTTTACTTGCTCTTAAACAAAGTTTGGCAATTATTTAAGTCTTGTTAGTAGCCGCCCTCATCTTCTCAACCGGCTATTATTGCGCTCGTATTTTTTATACTTCGTCAAACTTTTTTTCGCTTTACCATTTTGCCGCTTTTTCGACATTTTGCGTGAAATCTTTTTGACTTCTCTAGGCTAGTTTCTCTCTTCTCTCATTCTGCTAAAAGTGAATTTGAACATCAGTTGCTAAGCAAAGCAATTCAAAATGAACAGAGTCGGTATAAAAAATTGAAGTCAGAAATAGAAACGGGATAAATCCATAAAGCCCAATTTTAGATGCCCGCTATTTGAACGTCGTTCCTATAAGTCTTATTTACCATCTCTAATGCTTATTGTTATTAATAGCCGCCCTCATCTTCTCAGCCGGCTATTATAGCGCTCCTATTTTTTTTTTACTTCGTCGAATAAAAAAATGTTTCGCTTTACCTCATTTTGCCGCCTTTTCAACATTTTGCGTGAAATCTTTTTGACTTCTCTAGGCTAGTTTCTCTCTTCTCTCATTCTGCTAAAAGTGATTTTGAACATCAGTTGCTCAGCAAAGCAATTCAAAATGAACAGAGTCAGTATAAAAAATTGAAGTCAGAAATAGAAACGGGATAAACCCATAAAGCCCAATTTTAGATGCCCGCTATTTGAACGTCGGTCCTATAAGTATTAGTTACCTCTCTCTAATGCTTATTGTTATTGATAGTAGCCCCTGTAGCCTCTCTCTAAGAAACAGAAGTATGTTCAACTACGAAATGCCATCAAAATAAATCGGAATTAAAAAAAGTTTTTGTACAAAAATTTTTTTTTTTGAATATCTTCTGTTATTTCAATCCCAATCATGCTTATTGGAATCAACGGCGGCTATTTTCCGGCAATCTGCCGGGTATGTTTTTGGTTGACCTCTTTTGGTTGACCTTTTTATTCGATGAGCAAATTTCGTGACTTCGACTCGGCAAACGGTAAGCTGGTCAAGCTCAATGGCATTGTGTTACTTGTGAGTAGTCATCTAAGAGCGTAACTAGAATCTGAGTATGCTATTCTCAGAAACTATCGAAGACACAAAGTCATGGTTTGATATGCAACTCTTGAAAGTTTTTAATTGCTCTCGTAGAGAAGCAATTATTGTAAACGCGTGTGTCTTTTTTTATGCAAAAATTTTCGCTTGACCGTGTTGACTTTTCGAGTGACTTTTACGCCCTTGACTTGCTGCGTTTCGCGTGATCTAAAATTCTCTCTCAATCACAATTTCAAGCAGCTAAAGAATTGGCGGCAATTTAATACTAAAAGTCAAAAGAAAAGTGTGCCGAAACTGGTGCCATTTTTTACTTTAAATCTTAGATGTAGTATATGTTGCTCTCTGATGATGTGGTTATTTGAAGCCCACTATTGAACTTCTTAGTTAAGCTCACCCTCACCCCCCCCCCCGACTGACGCAGGCTGCAATTCATTAGAGCTCCCACTAGTGTCGTTTGAGAGCAATTCCTGCGACGTTTAGTCAGTTATGCTTGACTGCTTTCATGCCACATTTTTTGACATGTAATAAATTAAAAACATTGAACTTGTTTTCCATATCGTTTCACATTTCATGTTTCACTCCTTATTAACTCAGTCTTAGCTCAGTCTTGTGGTAACACTGGGTGTCTAGACATATGCGCGTTCGACTTTTTGGCGTTAATTAGTGAACGGGGATCGTTAAACACTGTGGAAAAATTGCGACACTTGCAACGACCGTGGTCAAAAATTACTAGCGGAACTATTTTTGGTTTCACTCCCCTATTCAGTTGAGCTAGATCATTCTGCTAGTGAGAACTTTGTTAGCCCCGAGAAATTCTACAAATCATTACTTTTTAAATAAAGGTTTGCATTTGACAGAAAGGGTGGGTAAGATTTTTATATTCAACGGTTTTTTTTGTTGCTCAACATCTAGCAAAGATGAAGTTCAAAATTTTATTTTATTAGCAAAATGTGCGAATTGATAAAGTGGTAAGTTGACTTAGTTCATTACCTGAGAAGATCAATCATTTCAGCTATCAAACGTGTACTAGATTGACTTAATAAAAAATATCCAGAGTAGATGATTAACGTGATCAACACCTTAGTCTACCATGTTAGGCAGTAAGTGAGTCTCATGATTGCAATCTATCCTATTTTATTTGAGTTTCCAGTACAGTAAACAGTACACTTTGATAAATTTGCTCATACTTTTTAGCGTTAATGTATAGTCGCTTTGGCTTCAGACAGAACTTCTTTTCGGTATAAGAGATTTTCAAAATGCTATTAACCTGAGCGAGCATATCTTGACTATCTTGGTATAGCGGGTGTTCCCTTTAAAAATTACATCTTTTTTGGACTGTTCTTTAATTACAGAAAATGTCTGTTCAGCATGTCCTGTCACCCTTCAGAAACTTATTACAACTTGAGGCTATGTTTGAGTAACTTTCTGTTTCGAACCTAGGTGACCCCAGAATACCTTCAGAGTGTTTGTGCTCGATTGTTCTCAAACCAGTCTGGCCAGAGTGTTGACTTCACCCGACCGGGCACAGCGGGATCTGTTATCAGGAAGTCACTGGTCGCATCCAGTCTGCAAAATATGCCAGAAAATCCCCAGTCGCTACTTAAGTGAGCTGATATAAATTTTCCGCTTTAACAAGAAACCGGCTTGAAATAGGTAACGGCAATAATGTATGTTGAAAAGGGGCAGACTTCGCTGTCCAACTTTGGATTTGAAAAACAGGATTTCGGAATCTGGGAGTCGGTTTTCTAGGCCAGAAAGCCAAAGCTTTTTTTTAATGATCTAGTGCTTTTAAGTTTTCCGTCTGAAACCATTATTAATTGCTAATGAACCAATTATTGTAAACGCGTTTGTCCCAATAGGGGCTATGGGTATCAATGGCGGCTACTTTTTGGCAATCTGGTGTGTACGCATCTATGCAAAATTTTAAACTTATCGAGTGACTTTTACGCCCTTGACTTTTCGAATTTTGCGTAATCTAGATTTTCTCATTCACAATATCAAGTATCGAACTCAAAGAGACATTTTATTACAACAATTCAAATGAAAAGTGCGCCGAAATTGGTGTCTTTTGTTCACTTTAAATCTTAATGGGGATATATATTAACCTCTAATGGCGTTGTTTGAAGCCCACTAGTTAACTTCTTTGTCTCCCTCGGGCTACGGAACATCCCCCCTCCCCGACTCAAGCAGGCTGCAGTTGCTTAGAGCGTCCACGGGTCGTTCACTAGCAATTCTTTTGACGTTAGTTGGTTATGTTCTAACAAAGATTTGACCACTCTTCAATACCTTTGAGTGGCAGTCTTATTCAGTGTAGGGATCCATGTAGCTGCTGATTAATAGCAATTATTGTAAACGTGAGTCTTTTTTATGCAAAATTTATGCTTGACGGTTTTGACTTTACGAGTGACTTTTACGCCCTTGACTTTTTGCGTTTCGCGTGAGCTAAAATTCTCTCTCAATCACAATTTCAAGTAGCTGAACTCAATTGGCGGTAATTTAATACTAAAATTTAAATGAAAAGTGTGCCGAAACTGGTGCCATTTTCACTTTAAATCTTAATAGTGGTATATCTTAACCTCTAATGTTGTTATTTGAAGCCCACTATTGAACTTCTTAGTCCCATTTAGGCTCCCCCTCTCCTCCGCCTACCCCCGACAGAAGCAGGGTGCAATTGATTAGAGCTCCCAGTAGTCGTTCGAGAGCAATTCTTCTGACGTTTAGTCGGTTATGTTTATTAGCTCTCAAACAAAAACTGTGGTAATTATATTTGTTGCGTCCGTTTTTTTAATCTTTCTTCATACATTTGCTGCTGTCTTTTGTCTGGCTACTTTGCAAGTGACAAGTTATTTTCTCATGCTGGATTTTTGCGCGTTAAGTTGCTCAATTCAGTGTTTTGAGCAAGTTAACTGAATTGAGGCAGTTTACTACTAAAAAGTAAGGAAAAGTGCTTCAAAATTTATTTCAGTTGTCAAATTTAAATCTTGTGTGGTTAAATAAGCGCTAACAGGAGCACTTGAAAACCCTATTTCACTTGAAACCGGTGCCCACAAGTCCTCTGAGCGCAAAGCGTTCTATTTTATTCGCTGATGTTATTTAGTCGTGGTTTTAGTGTTTCCACTGTGAGTGTTTAGGCAATCTGTGAGATTTTTTTTAATCATAGAGACTTGCCGCATTTAATCAAATTTTTTAGAATCAAAGTTTTGTTCAATTTGCACACTCTAGTTGAATCTCAAAGGCTGCAGCTGATCAAAACGTTTTATCTTTACTCTTCTTACGAAGGCTAGGGTCACTGGGTATTAGCTGGGCAAGAACAAGAAAAGGACACCAGAATTCCTGTTCTCACCTAAATTTATACCTTTTTAACTGTTTTGGTGTATTGTATTTAGGCTAAAGCTGTGAGATAACTGCATAAGAAGATAATTTCTTTCGGGGTTTATCAGTTCAGCACGAAGGCTAAGTGTAAGAATCAGTGAAACTGCTATAAAGGTATAAATTAATTGTGTAAAGAAGAATTCTGGGAATCTTCTGAGCCTCCCTGTCCCCTTTTGCCCGCCTTTACCCAGTAACACTAGCCTCCTTAAGCCAATACCGAAGTCAAATCGTTGCCAGTTGTTGCTTACCCAATTGTACTATTCTCAATATGAAAGTTAATTGATCCAGAACCAAGAATTTTTGATCAAGCCCCTGACTGTTCATTTGTGTGATCTAAAATGCTCTTGCATACACAATTTCAAGCAGCTGAGCTAAAATTGTGGAAGTTTACTGCTAAAAGTGAAACTAAAAATAGGGATTTGAGGATTCGAAGACCCTTAATTTTATAGCCTCTCATTAACACAGCAGGTCTAGCAGGCTAGTATAAACTAGAGGCCCGCCGCTCGCTCGAGAACAGTTTCGTCAGAAGTTACTTGGTTATCTTTGTAATTTCTCTTGTTAAAAAATTATACAGGGATTGAAAAATTGTATGTGTACTTTCTTTAAGTGTTTAGAAGCAAGTGCTCGGCCTCTAAGACATTTTGGAGAGTTTTTGTTTTGTTTTGGTGAAAACGCTGGTCGAATTTTAAGCTGCCAGCGAAACACGTTTCTGTTTATAAAAATAGTATCTGAGAAGTGCGGCAGTAATTTCCGTGCTAATTTTAAATCAGGGCTTCAGAGGGAGTTATGTCCAATTAGCAATTTTTCTGGAGCATTATTTGGAAGCAATTGTCCTGCCGTAGTTGATTGACTTCCATGATTTGTTGTCCATCTTAGTTTGGACGAGCCCTGGGAAACTGCGCCTGATCAGTTGAACTTCAATGAAAAGGAGGGAACGGCGACAAATAGATCAGTTTTGTCTCCTCCCTGTATTAAACAACAGGACGGAAAGGCAGCAGATACTAAACAGTTGAGTCGGGTGGTAAAGTTTGTGTTATTGGTGTGATAAAATACCATGTAACATCAACATGTGTGGCATTTTTTGTGAATTTGTCCTACCCAGTGTTGAGATTTTTGTTCTGATGTTGTTTCTTCTATCACCTGCCCATTATATTGAATTTGGTGTGATACGACGACTTAAGTTGTTAGAGACGTTTTGCATTCTTCCCTAAATGGAATGTGAAAGTTGTAATGATGTGTCTAAATTGATGATCAAATACAACAAGTTGGTTTTCTGGTCGTTGCAACTCTGCAATAAAAACTATTATGACAGTCTTGTTGTCAGAAAATAGGTAAATGATCATCATGCGAGCTAGATTAATATGACCAAGTGTTAACCCTGTCATTCACTTCGGATTACCGCAGTGGCAGATCCCCCCCCCCCCCCAATCCTCTTCGAATTTTATTGGTGTTTACAGACAACCGGGTGCAATTTCACAGCCAGCAGTTGAACATCCGGAAGTGGTGTTGTACCCAGCTTTGGACTACCCTCTCGTCAAGGAAGATATCACGTATGCAGAGAACAGAGAAAAATGTCTTCTCTTACAGGCACTCCGATGGGTCAGTACCAGTACCAAAAATTGATAACTACGTGTGAATTGGCTATATCGTCGTTTCAAAAATCTAGAGATTTTTGTTCAATTTTATCAATAGGAAAGCAATAGAAACCTGATTGGCTCAGAAAGGCCTTTGAAGTAAAAATTATGCTGGATTTTGAAAGTGGAAAAGGAAAATTTTGGTCTATTCTTTTCACCAGCCGTCAACTCATGAATAGGCTTTAGAAATTTGATATCTGATACTAAAATTCATAGAAAATTAAGTTTATGGTCTCAGGTTAATAGCAACTGATTACTGCAGAAAAAGTTTTTGAAAAATATACCGCCACGGCTACGCGGCAAGCTCACCCAATCCCAATAAGAGCAAATGAAATTGGGCGCTTTTTTGGCTGAATGATAATTTGCAACTTTTAGCAAAGTTGGCTTTCATTTCTACTGAAAAGGATTTCATTCTTAGTAGCTATACCCGTCTTTTAGCGGTTGACTAAGTCGGTGGCGGGCGAACAGCGAGACGATGTGGTATCGAGTTACATATCAAACGACCTCTTAGCTTGTAGAATGAGCCCAACAATTCAGCAACCCACTAGCAAAGCAATGACTAATGGCAATTCCCAACACGAAAGTGAAACATATAGAGCTGCAATTTTTCAGTTGTTGAAAAGTGGAACAATGTCGGCCCAGTATTTGGCGAGGTTGATTAATGGCATTGCTTCAATCAGAAGTGGTTAGTTTGATCCCATAAAATAACTAGGTGGAGTCTTTTTTGTAACGACAGCTCACTTCCTGATTGCAGAAACGAGTTTTGTACTGCCTAGTTAAGTAATCGGCCATTTTTTAAAAATAACCGCACACCGATAGATGGGGCTATTGTTGGCCTTCTCTTGGTTTTTTTTTTACAATTCAAAGAATTTGGAATTGAATTGGGGCGCCGTCTTTTTTTACCACTCGAAGAGGAGTATTGGAGAAGTCATTTTTAACAATTTTATTGGAGTGAATTTGAAGTAGGAAATGCAACGCGTGAAAAATTTTAGAGTGGTTTGGGTGCTGAAGAAAATTGAAGAAGGGAGCGAAAAGAGAGTGGTTTTTTGTTCATATCGCTGTTTTCTAGAGAGCGAGAAATTGAGGTGAAAAAAGAATTCTAAGCGAGCAAAATTCAAAGCGGCATTTTAAAGGTTTGGTTAGGATTTTGTTTTAATTTTAGGCTGATTTTGGTAGTGGTTTGAAGGTTTCTGGAAATTGGTATGAATTTTATGCTAATTTGGAGGTTTTTCATGTATTTTGCTGATTTTTGGGCTAATTTCGTTTTTTGACGATTTTTTGTTTTACTGCCTCAAATGGCTATTGAAAACATCCTCATTAATTGAGCGTTTTTTAGATAAAAAGTGGTTACAATTTTGTGGATATGAAGAATTTTTTTTTGTTGAGAAATATGACAAAAAATGGCGAAAATTGAAACTTTTTTCTGTATTTTTTTGCAGTTTTTCGTTTTTTTTTTCTGTTTTCTAGGCAGTTTTCTTAGCCTATTATGACTTGCCTATTTTTTTGCGAAAATCTGGATGTCCTATTGGCTTATAGGAATTTTTGTTTGGAGTTATGCGCTTTTGTAATATTAAAAAATTTTTTAACTTTCAGTTTTTTTTAGTCCAAGTTGTTTGTAAGAGCTTATTTTTTTCATGATTTGGCTTCATGTTTTTTTGAAAAACTCCCATAAGTGGTTTTAGTAGGTACTATTTGTTTTCGGGATCTCAATATATTACAAAATTTGATCAGATTTTTTATTATAGTTTAACAGATTTGATTTTCTTGTTTTTTTTTGTTTTATGGTTTTGTTTCAAGATAATCATAATTTTGTGGAGACACGTTTTGTCTGATGAGTAGTTGGATGGCGTTTAAGCGGATTTCCAGTTCGAATTGCTTCCGGAATTCTTCCGTCTATGTTTTTTAAAGATCTGTTCACACATTTTCATGATTTTTGAAGTCAAATTGGAGTAGTGATTTTGGTCACTCTGAAACAGGAAGCGGACCGAAAAAGCGAGTGGTTTTGCGGCGTAAAGTTCTTTAACTCTAATTTTAAAGTAGAGTGAGAAAACGGTGTTTGAACAAGAATTCGCTTTCTCGCTAGTGGTTTTTTTGTTCACACGCGGCAATTTCACTTTGATTTTTACTGTTGTTCGATTTTTGGAGTCGGATTTTCGTCTAAATGACTTTTACAATCGATTCATTGTTCATTTAAGGCCTAGTTTTTTTTTTTGTTTGAACCAAATTTCTTTTTCTCGCCAGTGGTTTTTGTTCACATGCGGAATTTTGAATTTTGATTCTGTTTGTTTTTTGTCTTCCGATTTTTCTTGCAAATGGTTTTCACAATTCACTGATAGTGAGCTCTAGGTCTAGTTTTTGGTTTAGTCAATGAAAATTCTTTGAATCGTACGTGAGGACTTGTCCGGCTTTGTTTTTTATTTTGTTAAGATTTTTGTTACGACCATATGACGTCAGAACCACTTCAAATCTGCTTTTTGTTCGTTCGTTCATGCAATTTTGACTGAAGTGCGATCGTGAAGTCATTTTTTGCTCTTAGTGGAGTTGGTTTTTTGTTCACTTGGTTCGCATGATTAGACTTTTGGTCAAATGTGACTTACCTCACTCTCAAAAATGACTTCCTCACTTTGAAATTGACTTCTCTTTACTTTAATTCAAAGAGATAAGGTCGAGTGACTTTATTCAATTGAGTGACTTACCTCACTAAAAAAGGGACATCTCAACTCACTTAATGAACTTCAAATTTTCCGAACATATACTAGTTAAAGTAATAGTGTGCATCTTGAATTCGAATATTATTTTTGAAAAGGCTCTATTAGGGCCTTTTCGTTATAGAGCTTATGTGTCTCATAAAAATGACAATCCGAATCTAATAAAAAAGTCTATTGGTCTATTAAATCACTGGTGGTCAATCTCTCTATCGTATTTCTTTTGTTTCAATCCCATGGAAGCCCACAAGCGTCTATCGGTGCTATTTTCCGGCAATCTGCCGGCTATGTTTTCAAAAAACTGTAGCAACCAACTGTAGAAGTTTGATACAGTAGCTGAAGTCTCCGTTAATCGGGTGAGGGTAACGGAGTATGTTGCAAAGCAGTTTTTTTTCAGAATTCAGATCACAAAACGGTTATTAAAAAAATTTCAATTGTTTTAGCTGAAAAGATGAACTCAAATGCAAATCAGACAAAGTTATATCAACTAACGTTTTTTGACGCTCGAACCGAAATTAGAGTTTCTAAGATCTCCCTGAGCAAAGAAAGATTGGAATGCAAAACCAAGCCAAAATGAATTTGACAAATTCTGTTTTGATAAATCTGTATTTTATGCTGTTACTATACTTGGTGTCTAATGAATTGTAACGTCGGTTTGAACTATTTAGTACACCTCTGATTCAACATTTTTCAAAAAATTCTGTAAATGAAATTTTTGAGAAATCAATTTTCTTCAACAAATAGAGAGCAACTAATTTTCAGCAACCCAAATTTTTCAGAAGTGAACTTTTTTTTACAAAAATTTCGTTAATAGTTTTCTTGTAATGTTACACGCTTTTTATTTCAACTAACATTCTAATCGCGTTTGCTTATTGAAACCTCCAAGGATTTGACTCTTGTAAATTGTACAAAGTTTAGTTAACACATTGATACAAGCATACATTTGTTTGATGACCGTTTTTGCAGTTTTGTTCTGGAAGATTCTGTGACTTCTTTCTTCTTTTTGAGTGATCTGAGTTGCTTTCGTTCTGAAATGAATTTTGGGGTCTTTCCCATTATAGCCCCCCCCCCCCCCCAGAAAATTATAGCCCCCCCCCAAAATCAAGTTATAGCATACAATTAAATTCATCATTTATGCTTACAATTGTTGGTTACAAGTTTTTGTTTTGTTCCAGTATCGAATGCTGGAATTTTCCAATCGCCGTCATTATTTCATGGAACGGGTCCAGGTTTTTTCATTAAGTTCATAGGAGCCATTTGGTATTATCTCCGTAGCAGCTGAAATGCGGTTATGAGAAGTCAACTAAAATCAATTATAATGGGCAAGCCCATGTCATCATCCGGCGGCTCGCCTACAATGATTTCTGATTTTGTGTTAAAGAAGTGGTTATTAATTTCAGTGGCTCGCCTACATCGATTTCCGATTTTGTGTTAAAGAGGTGGTTATGAATTTTCATCTGGGGGGGCTATAGGTTACATGCCCACTAAGCTGGGGGGGGATATAATGGGAAAGACCCGAAATTTGTTGGTGTAAGCGATTGTAGGAGAAAAGAAATCAAAGTCATTATAGCTGAGTGGTTAAGATGTCAGACTGCCAACCCCCTTGGGGTCGCAATTTTTGCAATCATAAAACATTTCGGATCTATTCTGTTTTGCTCCCCCCCACCCAGCTTAGTGAGCATAAATCTTATATGACCCCCAGGCGCACGTGCTATTTTCTTACATTGTAACGTGCTATATAACATAGAATTTGTAACTGGGGGTCATAAAAAACACGGGGGGGGGGGGGGGCGCGAAACAGAATAGATCCAACATTTCTAAGCTACGCTCCCTATAAATAAAATTGCCCCCTCCGCCTGTCGGAGCTTTTTCACACGCTCATTCTGCTTTTTAATTGCTCTGCTGCTTTATGTCATCATTGGTTAAATTAATTGAACGTAAGGTTTTTTCACACGCTCATTCTGCTTTTTAATTCTGCTTTTTCACACGCTCATTCTGCTTTTTAATTGCTCTGCTGCTTTATGTCATCATTGGTTAAATTAATTGAACGTAAGGTTTTTTTAAAGCAAAATTGCTTTGTGCGTTTTTGGAAGTGATTTACCTCACTTGTGAATTGGTTGCTTTCTATGTCCAACAGCCGATAGGTCTATTTGTTAGCTATTTCGGTATTATGGATTCTTTCAACTTTTCTCCCTCAAAAACGGGATAAACAGGTAAAGTCTAGAGGGCATTAAGTGACTGAGCAGCTCTCTTAGATACTTGCACCTTACTAGTTTCTAAGTATGCGATTCAGTGAAACTGTTTTGAGGCGACAATTTCAGTTTGAAGGGCGGTTCTCAATCTTTGACCCCACGTTCTCAAGTTTGACCCCACTCAGTCACCTTCCCACTCAACACTCCCCCGTGCACCCTCCTCCACCTGCACGACATTAGTCCTTAATGTTTTATTAATTGCTCTCAAACGAAGTTTGTAGCAATTATATTAGTCCTGTCGGTCTTTTTTTTATGCGATTTTTTGCTTGACCAATTTTTCGTCTGACGCTTTTGACTTTTCGTCCTCAAAAACGGGATAAACAGGTAGCGCCCAGCGGGCATTATGTGCTCTTAGAGCCTTTCAGGTCTGTTTCAGCTCAAACTGTCTTGGAGGACTTATACTTATGGTGTGAGGGGCGGTTCTTAGAGGTTGACACCCCCCCTTTGTTGACCCCCCACCCCCACTATTGGCTCCACCCCCCCCCCCCCCCACCGCGCTTTTGCCCCCCCCCCACCCAGTGCTGCCCCCATCAGCCCCCGGTGCACCTCCCCCCCCCCCCCCCCGTGGCTAGCTACTGACCAAGCCAACCGCTCGCCGGTCGTTTGAGAGCAATTCGCCCGACGTTAGTCGGTAATGTTTAATGTATTTTGCCTTGTCAGGGAGGTCGTACTTAAGCGAAAGTGAGGAACTTCTGAATGAGATGCAAGTGGCCATGCAAGCGGAGCCGAGAGACAATCTGACTCGTGAAATGTTGCTAGGTTCACTACAGAAACTTAGCCTCAAGTTAGTATGCTTTTCAGAATATTTTCAAAGTTTTGTTCCTATTCTAAGTAATTTGTTACACTAGGACATTCTTCGCCCTTACAATGTTTAATGTCAATTTTAATAACCAATTCCATCTTTCGAGTGGTTTCAATTTACTTCTGTTAAATAGCCACCGTCATCTACTCAACTGGCTTTTATTTAGGAGCCCTCATTTCAACGACTCGAAGAGTTAGTGATGTATTTTTTATTATCAACCCGATGGTTGTGAAATAGGATGTAAATGTCAATGTTGCACGTGAAAACAAGGGTTTACGTGCATCCGATAAATGAAAGTTGTGAAGAAAGAGAAAACCAGAGTCGTTTTTGTTCATCATTCATTAATTTGAGAGAGCAAAGATATTCGTTGAAGAAATTTTTTGATTCTCTCGAACGAAGTTTGATTAATAGCCGCCTCAGCTTCTCAGCCGGCTATTGTTGCGCTCCTATACTTACAATTCAAAGAATTTGAATTGTATTGGGGCGCTGTCTTTTTACAATCCAAAGGATTTGGATTGTATTGGTGTGCTGTCTTTTTCAAGCTTTTTTGGGCTTTTTCACGTCAGTGAAAAGTCAAATTAGAGTGGTGATTTTAGTCACGTTGAAGTAATAAAGGGAGTGACAATTAGAGTATGTTTAAGGCGTGATTTTTTTTCAAACTACTTTCAATTGGAGTAATAAATTGGTGTTTGAACAAATTTTCGGCTTTTGAGGGGGAGTGTTTTTTCACGTGCGTCAATTTGACTGCTGTTTTTTTTTCAATGAGTTTTTTTTTTTCAATGAGTGCTTTTAGAATGATACAAGTGTGTTCTAATTGCGCCTAGTTGAATATGCGAGAGTTCATCAAGGGGCAGCTGAAACTTTTTATGACCTGAACACTTTTTGTCAAAAACATTAAAGAATATTTGATTTTGCCCACTTTCAAAAATTGTGTTTGTTTTCTTAGTTTTCATGACTTTGACACTATTTTTCTCAAAAAATATGATTTAATTTTTGAGTTTTTGTTGTACTCTTGTAATTTTTGTTGTCTTATCCTTTGTCCTCATTACTAACAGGCCTCATGGGTTGCTAATAGGGGTTATTTTACTCGATTAAATTGATTCTGTTCAAAGCTGATGCCTTCTATGACGTGAATATCAATTATTTTGAAATTTTGTAGAATTTTTGAGTTTTGCGAGTTTTTGTTGTTAACTTTGTTCTCTTATGTCTTTGTCTTATTATTGACCGTTTTTTGGTTTCTAAAAAAAGCTTTTCTTTTAAATTTTTTTTCAATTCATAGCTATTGCTTTCTTTGTCTAATGTGCTGACCGTTTTAAAAAAAAACGTTAGTAAATTTTTGGGTCTTGCAAGTATTTATTTCATGAACTTATTGCTGTCTTATCACTCAACCTATTAATGGCAGGTTTCATCGGTTGATAATGCGAAACACGGGAATTTAATAAGTGGCACGAGTTCGTAGAAGTCGTTTTTATAGCTGCGAAGCTGTAAGCTGAGCGAAGCTATATTGCGGTGCTCTTGATTTTTTTTGTTTCGTCGTCTGACGCTCTTTGTTTTACATTTGTTCACATAGAAAAGCTGAAAAAGTTAAATTTTATGAATGACTTCTTGCTGTCACTACGGCATTTGCGCGCGTGACGTAATTTGTCATTCGCTTTAGCAAAAGTTTTTAGGTTATTTGCGTGATTAGATTGTGATCATACGTGACTTAACTCACTCAATAAAATGACTTTTGCACTTCAATACTTCAGTTTAGTTTGAATTTGTTTAAGGTCAAAGGAACTCATTTGTGCAGTAAAGGTCCCTAATAAGAGGCTTCTGCGGAATGAATTTTAACAAGCTTTATTAATTTATCGCTGAATGTTTTTTTACCTAGTTTTTTCAGCGGCGTCGATTTTTTTTCAATTTAAATCTGTATCTGTTTCAATCTCTATTATATGGCGCGCAGGTCTATTCTTTCGCACCTATTCCGGCAATCTGCCGGCTATGTTTTGATTTTGACCGTGTTTTTAAAAAAAATAGATCTTATTTTTTAGTCCTGCTTGTTTTTTTTGTTCTTGTAAAATTGATTAATCTCAATGGTGTCAGACTTATTGTTCTCATTGGACATCTAACACAGCTTACTTTTTTGCAAAGCTAAACCAATTCTTTGATTGTAATTCAGGACTTGTCCTGCTATGTTTTTCAATTGATCTGTTCTCAAATTTTCTTGATTTTTGAAGTCAAATTGGAGTAGTGATTTTGGTCACTCTGAAACAGGAAGCGGACCGAAAAAGCGAGCGGTTTTGCGCCGCAAAATTTTTAAACTCTATTTTTGAAGTAGAGTGAGAAAACGGTGTTTAAACAAGAATTCGCTTTCTCTTTAGTGGTTTTTGCGGCTATTTCACTTTGATTTTTACTGATTTTCAATTTTTTTGTATCGGAGTTTGTCTAATCATTTTTCCCAATCCATTGATTGTTCATTCTAGGCCTGGTGACTTGTTTGAACCCAATTTCATGTCTTGCTAGCCGTTTTTGTTAACATGCGGCATTTTGACATTGATTTTTTTTTTCACTTTTTTTGGAAATGGCTTCCCTAATTCAACCATAGACCGGTTTAGGTCCAGTGTTTTGTTTAGTCGATGAAAATGCTTTAAATTGTACGTCAGGACTTGTCCTGCTATGTTTTTTTAACGTCGTCGTACTAATTTTTCCCTTTACCTTAGTTGACAGCTTGTTCAACATCCTGCGTGAAATATTTCTGACTTCTCTAGTCTAGTTTTACTATTCTCTCATTCTGCTCATTTGCAGTTGCTCAGCAAAGCGATACAAAATGAACAGAGTCAGTATCAAAAAAACGAAATCAGAAATAGCAACGGGAAAGACCCATAGAGCCCATAGATTCACGTTACTCGAACTTCGTTCTTAATTACCTTTTCTAGTGCTTTTTGGTATTGATGCTACCACCTGTGTCGTCTCACTACGAAACAGTAGAATGTTCAGCACCAAACTGACAACAAAATAGTTCGCACTTCAATTGTTTGTCTACAAAAATCATTTTTCATTAATTTTTTCTCTTCTTTCAATCTCAATCTTGTCTATGGGAATCAACGACTTCTATTTCCGGCAATCTGATGGGTATGTTTCAATTAATGTAAACGTGCAGGTCTTTTTTACTCGACCAATTTTTGCTCGACCATTTTAGCGCTTTTGTTGTACCTTCTGTGACTTCTCAAGTGACTTCTTGCTTCACTTCTTGATTTTGAGTGCGTAATAGCCGACTCAGCTTCTTAGCCGGCTATTACAGTGCTATTACTTTTTTTACTTCTTGCAACTAAAATTTTTTGCTTTACCTTAGCTCACAGCTTGTTCAACATTTTGCGTGAAATATTTTTGACTTTTCTAGGCTAGTTTCACTCTTTTCTCATTCTGTTAAAAGTGTTTTTAGACAGCCGTTGCTCAGCAATGCAATTCAGAATTAACAGAGTCAGTATGAGAAACCGAATTCAGAGATAGAAGTGGGATAAATTCTTCAAGCCCAATTTTAGATGCCCGTTCACGAACTTTGTTTTTTTTAGGTCAAAGTTACCATCTCTAATGCTTATTGGTATTGAAACTAGCTCATGTATCATCTCACTATGAAACAGTGAGTATGTTCAACTACAAATTGACATCAAGATAGTTTGCACTTCAAAATTGTTTTCCTACGAAAATCTTTTTTCATCTTATTCAATCCAAATCGTGGTTACGGGAATCAACGGCGGCTATTTTCTGGTAATCTGCGGGGTATGTTTTCAATTTCTCTCTCTGAAGTTATGTTTGTTATATAAAAAAATTTTTAGCTGTTGAGTAACGACGTCGTTGTAGCCTAGTCGTGAAGATGTCTGACTGCTAGGTCACGGGTGCCGAACCCCTATCAGGTCCGAGTTTTTGCACCCTAAAAAACACCTATGCTACACCCCTAAAATAACCCCCGCCTCCTTTTCGACAGTTGAGTTGAGTTGTGAGTGTTTCGTCAGACTAGTGAGCAATCTGAGCAGCAACTTCTTGAGCTGTGGGTTCCCAGCTCTCCTAAGTCGCTCATTTGCAGTGCTGGTTTTGGTCTCAGTAGTTCTTGTCGTTTGGGTCTCATTCAGCTGATGGGTCTGGGCTGTGTTGCTTGTTTTCTTCCTTGTAACTGATGCAGCCCTTGTAGCTGGCAGCGTGGTCTCCTTGGCAGTTGGCACACTTGGTATCTCTGGGGACTGTGGTCAGCTAGCTTGTGACTACCTCCCAAATTTGATGCATCTAGCTTTTCGGGTGCACGCTTTCGCCTTGTGACCAAACCTTTGGCAGTGATAGGACTGGATCACCACATCACGTCTTGGTGGAGAAGAGGGCCTGGATTGTCTTCACATCGGTTATGGGTGAGCCCTATCTTCAGGCCGCGGCTGATCAGGAGCGTTTTCGTGGTTTCGCATCTCGTGAAGGCTCTCTCTAGCTGTGTTGGTCCTTGGATGGCTCGGCTTCGGATGCGCACTAGGCTCATCTTTGCTGGGTAGGTCTTGTTGATTGCTGCTTTGACCTTGTCTAGCTTCTCGTCCAGCCTTACTCCGACTATCAAAGCTATGGTCCTTAGCATACCTGGCGCTATCGGACACGCGCTTTTGATAGTGGAGAGGGCCTTATTGAGCAGGGCGTTACTTGGCTTGGGGTTTTTTTGTAGCTGGAGCTGTGATTTGCACTTTTTGCATCTTGCTGTTGTGTTGTAGTAAAACCCCGCCTGTCCTTCGAGAGCAATGCAGACGTTAGACGGTTGATGTTTTACGTTTTCCTAAGTGAGAAGTTTTTTGTCATCATGGGGCTTTTTCAAAGCAAAATTTAAAAGCAAAAGTTTAAAGAGTTTTCTCTCAATGTGGTTTCTTTTTGAGAATTTCTACATTTGGGAGTGTTTTTGGCAATTTTCACATATGGTTGACGTTAACAGCAAATTTTCAGATATTTTTTTTGTTTGACCTGCAATCCTGTAAGCTGAGCGTAGCTATATTGCGGTGTTCCTGGTTTTTTGCTGTCTGAAGCTTCTTTCGTTCTACATATTTTCACACAGTATAGCTAAAAATGTTAACTTTAAGAGAATTTAAAAAAAAATTATTTGATTTCGATTTCACCGTCCGTATTTTCGTTCTTTCGATATTACTTTGCGTGCATTCGGCACGCACTTTTTAAACGAAAAAGTAGCACATTTCATTTTACGTCGTTTGTTTTGGAATCGAAACTTGTAAAATTTTGTCAGAAAGGTTTTGTTTCAGATTTCATGTTTTGCCCTTTTTTTCTAATTTTAATTCTCTAGTTCTAATTTTAATTTTCCTTATGAATCGTATAATTGAACTTTCGCAGTGGGTAGTAATTTTATGAGCAGTGGGTAGCAGTTCAAGTCATGTACTAGTTGGAGTCGGTTCGATAGTTTTCTGGTTGTTTTTTTTTTCAAAATTTTTGGTTGATTTTTGTCCATCTGTTTTGGAGCATTCGTTCGATTTTGCTTCTTGAGTGACTCTTTCACGCTTGACTTGTTGATTTTTGTGCGACCTAAATTGCTGTTTTTCAGAACTTAATTGCGTTGCTAAAACAAAAGTGATTGTAAAATAGGGCAATACAAGATCTTGATAGCTGAGTGATCTATGCTAAAGCCTGGCTACAGCACCCTTTGAATTAAATTGCCTGCCTGTCTTTCGAGAGTAATTTGTGGAGCGTTATTCTGTTTATTTAATTCTTTTTACCTTTTGTACACGCCTTTGGTTTTACTTTGGTCACAATTTCACGTTTTTTTTATCTGACTTAACTTGCTGTTTCAACTGAATGGAATTTGAAATTCATTCAATTTTTTTTGCGATATAGTGAATGCGGCCAAGGTCACAAGGGCAGAATCGGAATAAACTGGAGAAACCGATGAAGCTCGGTCTTTAACTCTACATGCATTATATTATCAAAGTTGTAATCTAACTAAAACACCAAATTAGAACACTTTGAAACTATCAAAAAAGGCGTTTTATTTTCATCAGCGGCTAATTTCAGGATAGCATGCAAAAGAAATCTTACCAGTCAGATTGAAAGTTTAATGTTTAAAAGGAACTATATTCAATACGAAAACAATAAGCTGTACATGTTTTAGGCGTTCATTGCAAACTGTTATGATCAAAAGTGGATTGATCGAGTGGCTTGTTGAGGTACGAAGTGAAATACATTTTAATTGGAAATATTGTCTGATTCTTCATGATAGTATGTTATTCAGGAGCTGACTGACTTTGACTCCCTAAGTGACTACTCTTTGGAGTATTCAGTTGCGCTTCTTATGAATTTGTGTCTGCGTACTAGAGGTGAGAATTTTCTATTTCTTCATACTTAAGAAAGTAGTAGAAAATTTATAGCTGCTCAATATCAGCTGTGATCTAAACTCAGATTCAGTTGGTCGAATTTTAACCTACCCACCAATTTTCTATGTAAGCTCATGTATTTAAAAGCTCCAAAGACAATGGCTCAAGAAATTTTGAACTGTTTTGCAACTTTGTCGTTTTGTGTGTTTAAGGGAAAATACGCTGCAGCGGCTTTCCGAGTAAAATTCTGAGCGTACTTTCGGATTTGCTGGGGCACGATTACCATGACATCCGGCCGTACATCAATGGGACTCTATACAGTATACTATGCGTCCCTGAAGTGAAACACGAAGCAAAATCTATGGTAAATCATTCAAAAAGTTCACTAGATAGGTAGCTTCAAAAAAGTTTTGTCCATTCAAGTTTTCTTAACTATAGTGTTTTGCCACTTAAATTCAATCAAGTGTAAAGAAATCAGAAATATTACCAATAAAAGTAAACTGGCAAATTTAATCATGAATAGCACGTAATTGTACATTTCGTTTGTCCAAAATCTCCGTCAATTCGTCAATTTCTATACTTGTTCTATACAGGTCATGAATATTACTTCCGGGTATTTTCTGACAATCTGCTGGCTATATTTGAGAATTAATTAATGAAGAGTTAATTAATCGGAGATGCTTGCGATAGACTCTAACGAGAACGCCAGTGTTTATCTGTACCTCTCGATTTTGTCAAAAAAATTTATTTGCTAACAAAAAATTGTTTATTTCGATTTATCCTCAAATAGTTAGAAGCAGTTAAACTTTTCAGCAGAAAACATTGGAGGTTAACAAATGTCTCTACCCATTCCAGAAGTTGAAAACAATTAAGTTCGTCAAGCAGTTTAAAAATTTGAAAAGCTAAAAATCGGAAAAACGTAATTTTAGAGCTTCAAAACTTAGAATTCAGGCATCCCATAATTTAGCAGCGTCGAATAGTTATTCCAGAAAATCTTTTTTATAGCTGCGAAGTTGTAAGCTGAGCGGAGCTATATTGCGGTGCACTTGTGTTTTTACGGCCGCCCTCATCTCAGCCGACTATTATAGCGCTCCTATATTTTTTTTACAATCCGAAGTATATGGATTGTATCGGTGTGCTGTCTTTTTTAAAAAAATCTGTTGACAGCTTTTTCGGCTTTTCACGTCAATTCTTACTATTCATCATCTGTTTTGACGAAGCTTTGCATTCCGAACGGAATTCCGATGCAATTTGGCGATGTAAATTGACCGTAACATGGTCTGTATTGCACTCTTTTGGTAAAAAGATGCGTTTCCCTTTATATAGTGGAGACAATAGGCCCCCACTCCTTAAATTGGAAATCATGGCAAAATCAATCGACGACAATCAATCGAAATCGACATCAATTGATGGCCTCCTTGCAAACATAACAACCACAGGAGCTCTAGCCTGCCCGACAAAACCCATGTACGAATGGGCTAGGACGGGTAAAATTGCAGCCGAAAGAATAAAATGAAGAAAGAACTGAAGAAAAGTAGACTTGACCAACAAATGCACAAAAATAAAAGAAGGACAAATATATTCAAAATTTCCCCTGTATTTAATAGCCTCCGTCAGCCTCGCAACGGATATTATTTAGGAGCTCTCCTTTTTTACAATTCAAAGATTCTGAATTGTATTGGGGAGCTGTCTTGTTTGTAAGATATGTCCAAACTTTTTCATGAAGTCAAATTGAATTGATGAATTTGGTCACGCCGAAACAGGAAATGGAGCGAAAAAGCGAGTGGTTTCAAATTTTGCGGCGTGAAATTTTTCGTTCTAATTTCAAAGTAGAGTGAGAAAAGGGTGTTAGAACAAAAATGCGCTTTCTCTCTAGTGGTTTTTTGATTTTTACTGTTTTTTGATTTTTGGACCGGATTTTTTCTAAATAGGTTTTCTAATCCCTTCATAGTTCAATCTAGGTCTAGTTTTTTGTTCAGTCAATGAAAATTCTTTGAATTGTGGGTCAGGACTTGTCCTGCTATGTTTTTGTTTAATTGTGTTAACCTTTTGATCACGTTTTTTGTTTTACATAAGTCACCGATATTCACGCTTGGCTTCTGAATTACTTCACTCTGTTTCAAATGAATGGATTTTAATTTTTTCATGTATTGAACTACGTAATGTGATGAATACGATCAAATTCTCCATCGGAAGCTAATACTTTTTATCATTTTGACACTATTTGTGGTCATTTTCTGTTGTCTTATCGCTTCCTATCATTGATGACAGCTCTGATTGCTTCTTTTTAAGTCAAACTTAAACAGCTATGGTTCGAGTTAACAGGTATTGGATTTCACTTTAGCACTATTGTTTCCCAAGATTTTTCAGTGAATCATTTGTTCGTTGTACATCTGTTCTACTATCTCTTGTACTTTATGTTGGTTTATAATTTAGTCTCATTAGGCAGAGGTCTCATAGCTTGCTAATGATGATTATGTTGATCGGTTGAATTGTTCCTGTTTTAGCTGATGCTTTCTTTGACTTTGACGCTAGTTATTTAATTTTTTTTGAGGTTTTTTGATTTTTGCGGGGTTTTCTGGGTTTTTCGTCAACTTATCGTTTGAGCTCATTGATGGCAGGTCCGATAAATGATTATGAGGATTCATTTAATGGAAATAATTGTTTAAAACCGTAGCTATTGATTAGTTGAGTTTTATACTCTTTGTTTTTTTTGTTTTTGAGAGTTTTCTTATTGTTTTCCGAAACTTGGTTGTTTTTTGTTGTTTTTTCAATGTTGGTTGTTGCTCATTAATGAATGACTGTATTGGTTGCTAATGAGGAATCAATGATTCTAATGTTTTGCTTGAGACCATGGCAATTATTTTTTATGTTTTTGATAGTTTTTTGAAAGTCAAAAATTGATTTGTTAGTCTTGCATGTGTTTTATCTTCCTTGTGGTGTCATGGCTGAGTCTCAATGGTGGTTCGCATTGGCCTTCTGTCGTTTCCTATTTTTTCCTATTTTCATATTTTTTGCTCCAAATTTTAGCTTGAGTTTTCGTTAATTTTGGTTGTTCTTTAATTTTCTGGACAATTTTGTATTTGATTTTATGTTTATTAATTTATATTTGCGCATATAGGGCCGTGAGTGTTATGGACTGTCTCAATTTGTTACGTTGAATTTTAAAAATAAATGTTTAGTTGTGAAGGTTTTTTTTCTCATGGTCTAATTGCTTAGTCTCAAAATTGAACAGCTTTCACTGGCGTTCTAGTGCGGCATACTTTTGGTCAGCTTATTAGCTTACAACTTTTTTTTTCATTGACTGAGATATGTTAGTTTTTGAATTATATGGGTGAATTTTTGAGTGGATCTTGGTCTTCAATTGGAGTTCTATTATCCTTTTTTTCAGCCATTACAACTGCCAAAATGTGTTTTGTCGCTTTATGGTTTTATGGTACTTTGGTTAAAAATTTGGCATGTACTTATAAGGTTTTCTTACTTGGAGTTCACTGATTTTAACAATATTTACTGCCGATTTGATTTATGCCATATGTTTGGTTTTTGCTTTGAATCCCACAAATTTATTTTGTTACTCAAGGATGCGTACTCACGAGTCCCAATCGGGGTTATGGGAATCAACGGCGGCATTTTTGTGCAACCTGCTTGGTACGTTTTCTCTACGATTTCGTGCTTCTTGTTTCTCTATTATGTATGCCTCTCAGATTTGGTCCATATTTTTGATACATACTTTGAAGTTCCTTCATTAATATGTGAAAACTACAATTATGCGAAAAAGTAGACTTGAGCAACAAATGGACAAAAATAAAAGAAGGACAAATTTGTTCAATATTTCCCCTGTATATAATAGCCGCCGTCAGCCTCTCAGCGGCTATTATCTAGGCGCCTTCTTTTTTTTACAATTCAAAGATTTTGAATTGTATTGGGGAGCTGTCTTGTTTTCAAGATATGTTCACTCTTTTTCATAAAGAAGTCAAATTGAATTTATGAATTGGTTCACGCCGAAACAGGAATTGGAGCGAAAAAGCGAGTGGTTTGGAGTTTTGCGGCATGAAATTTTCTCAATTTTTTTTGAAATTACAGTGAGAGAACGCTGTTTGAACAAAAATTCGCTTTCTCTAGTGGTTGTTTGATTTTTCTGTTTTTTCGATTTTCGGATCGGGTTTTTTCTAAATGGTTTTTCTAGTCCCTTCATAGTCCAATCTAGGTCTAGATTGTTGTTCAGTCAAGGAAAGTTCTTTGAATTGTGGGTCAGGACTAGTCGTCTTATGTTTTTGTTTAATTGGGTTAACCTTTTGATCAAGTTTTTTGTTTTACATAAATCAGCGATTTTCACTCTTGGCTTCTGACTCTCTTCAATCACTGTTTCAACTGAATGGATTTTGAATTTTTCATGTTTTGAACTACGTATAGTTTTATGCTTGATAGCCTTCAGTTTGGCAGCTGAATTAAGTATAAGTTTAGAATATACCCGAATTTTCAGAATTTACCCGCTAAATAAGAACACTGACAGTTAAGAAAAGTTCTGTCAATTTCTATCTCTAAATTTTTTTATTTTTCTGTTTCAATCCCAATGTGCGGCAAGCGGGTCAACGGCGGCTACTTTCCTTTCGGATAAATTGCCGGCTATGTTTTGGCTTTTCGCCTCGATCGGGGCCTTTTTCGCTTTTTTATTACTGTTGAATTTTTGTCGATTTAATCAATTCAATCACTGTTATGTTTGAAATCTTAAATTTGTTCAAATCCTTAATTGGTAGCTAATGCTTTATATCACTTTTGACACTCGTTGTGGTCATCTTCTGTGGTTTTATCGGTTCTTATCATTGATGACAGGTCCGATTCGTTCCTATTGAGTTCCAAATGAACCAAATAAAGGTTCGAGGGAACAGTTATTGGTTTTCACTTTGCACACTACTGTTTCCTAAGATTTTTCAATGAATTATTCGTTCGTTGTACTTGTTCTACTATCTTTTGTACTTTATGTTGGTTTATAATTTAGTCTCATTAGACAGAGGTCTCATAGCTTGCTAATGGTGATTTTGTTGATCGGTTGAATCGTTCCTTTTCTCATCTAATGCTTTCTTTGACTTTGACGCTAGTTATTTAATTTTTTTTGAGGTTTTTTTGATTTTTGCGGGGTTATCTGGGCTTTTCGTCAACTTATCGTTTGAGCTCATTGATGGCAGGTCCGATAAATGATTATGAGGATTCATTTAATGGAAATAATTGTTTAAAACCGTAGCTATTGATTAGTTGAGTTTTATACTCTTTGTTTTTTTTTGTTTTTGAGTTTTTTTTATTGTTTTCCGAAATTTGGTTGTTTTTTGTTGTTCTTTCAATGTTGGTTGTTGTTCATTAATGAATGACTGTATTGGTTGCTAATGAGGAATCAGTGATTCTAATGTTTTGCTTGAGACCATGGCGATTATTTTTTATGTTTTTGATAGTTTTATGAAAATCAAAAATTGATGTGCTAGTCTTGCATGTGTTATCTTCCTTGTGGTGTCATGGCTGAGTCACAATGGTGGTTCGCATTGGCCTTCTGTCGTTTCCTATTTTTTCCTATTTTCTTAATTTTTGCTCCAAATCTTAGCTAGAGTTTTTGTTAATTTTGAATATTCTTTAAACATTATCTGGACAATTTTGTATTTGATTTCATGTTTATTAATTTATATTTGCGCATATAGGGCCGTGAGTGTTATGCACTGTCTCAATTTGTTAAGTGGAATTTCAAAAATAAATGTAAAGTTGTGAAAGTTTTTGTTTTTCTCATGGTCTAATTGCTTAGTCTCAAAATTAACTGGCGTTCTAGTGCGGCGTACTTTTGGTCAGCTTATTAGCTGCAACTTTTCTTTTCGACTGAGATATGTTAGTGTTTGAAATCTATAGGTGAATTTTTGAGTGGATCTTGGTCTTCATTTGGAGTTCTATTATCCTTTTTTCTGCCATTACAAAATGTGTTTTGTCGCTTCTATGTTTTTATGGTACTTTGGTTAAAAATTTTGCTTGTGCTTATAAGGTTTTCTTAATTGGAGTCCACTGATTTTAAAAACAGTCACCGGCGAATTGAATTTTGCCATTTGTTTAGTTTTTGCTTTGAATCCCACAAAATTGGTTATTTGAAATCCCAATAGGGTTTATGGGAATCAACGGCGGCATTTTTGTGCAACCTGCTTGGTACGTTTTCTCTACGATGTCGTGCTTCTTGTTTCTCTATGATGTATGCCTCTCAGATTTGGTCCACATTTTTGATACTTTGAAGTTCCTTCGTTAATATGTGAAAACTACGATTAATATGCGAAAAAGTAGACTTGAGCAACAAATGGACAAAAATAAAAGAAGGACAAGGTTGTTCAAAATTTCCCCTGTATATAATAGCCGCCGTCAGCCTCTCAGCGGCTATTATCAAGGCGCTCTCTTTTTTTTACAATTCAAAGATTTTGAATTTTATTGGTTTTATTGGGGGAATTGTCTTGTTTTCAAGATATGTTCACACTTTTTCATGATGAAGTCAATTTGAATTGATGAATTTGGTCACGCCGAAACAGGAATTAGAGCTAAAAAGCAAGTGGGTTGGAATTTTGCGGAGTGAAATTTTTTCAATTTTATTTGAAATTACAGTGAGAGAACGATGTTTGAACAAAAATTCGCTTTCTCTAGTGGTTGTTTGATTTTTGTTTTTTCGATTTTCGGATCGGGTTTTTTCTAAATGGTTTTTCTAGTCCCTTCATAGTCCAATCTAGGTCTAGATTGTTGTTCAGTCAAGGAAAATTCTTTGAATTGTGGGTCAGGACTAGTCGTCTTACGTTTTTGTTCAATTGGGTTAACCTTTTGATCACGTTTTTTTGTTTTACATAAATCAGCGATTTTCTCGCTTGGCTTCTGACTTTCTTCAATCACTGTTTCAACTGAATGGATTTTGATTTTTTCATGTTTCGAACTACGTATAGTTTTATGCTTAATAGCCTTCAGTTTAGAAGCTGAATTAAGTATAAGTTTAGAATATACCCGAATTTTCAGAATTTACCCTCTAAATAAGAACACTTGACAGTAAAGAAAAATTCTGTCAATTTCCATCTCTAAATTTTTTCTGTTTCAATCCCAATGTGCGGCAATTGGGTCAACGGCGGCTACTTTCCTTTCCGATAATTTGCCGGCTATGTTTTGGCTCTTCGCCTCTATCGGGGCCTTTTTCGCTTTTTTTACTGTTGAATTTTTGTCGATTTAATCAATTCAATCACTTATGTTTGAAATCTTAAATTTGTTCAAATCCTTCATTGGTAGCTAATGCTTAATATCACTTTTGACAGTCGTTGTGGTCATCTTCTGTGGTTTTATCGGTTCTTATCATTGATGACAGGTCCGATTCGTTCCTAATGAACCAAATAAAGGTTCGAGGGAACAGTTATTGGTTTTCACTTTGCACACTACTGTTTCAAGATTTTTCAATGAATTATTTGGTCGTTGTACTTGTTCTGCTATCTTTTGTACTTTATGTTGGTTTAAATTTAGTCTCATTAGACAGAGGTCTCATAGCTTGCTAATGGTGATTTTGTTGATCGGTTGAATTGTTCCTTTTCTCAGCTAATGCTTTCTTTGACTTTGACGCTAATTTTTTAAAAGTTTTTTTTTGAGGTTTTTGATTTTTGTTTTTTCTAATAATAGTCACTGGTGAATTGAATTTTGCCATTTGTTTAGGTTTTGCTTTGAATCCCACAAAATTGGTTATTTGAAATCCCAATCGGGGTTATGGGAATCAACGGCGGCATTTTTATGCAATATGCCGGGTACATTTTTTCTGCGATGTGCCTCTTCTTTCTCTATGATGTATGCCTCCCAGTTTTGGTCCACACTTTTGATACATACTTTGAAGTTCCTTCATTAATATGTGAAAACTATTATTAATATGTGAAAAAGTAAACTTGACCAACAAATGCCAATGTTGGTCAATAAAAGAAGCACAAATATGTTCAAAATTTCCCCTCATTTAATAGCCGCCGTCAGCCTCTCAACGGCTACTGTTTTGGCGCTCTCTTGTTTTACAATTCAAAGATTTTCTTGTTTTTAAGATATGTTCACACTTCTTCATGATGAAGTCAAATTGAATTGATGAATTTGGTCACGCCGAAACAGGAAAGGGAGCGAAAAAGCGAGTGGTTTGGAATTTTGCGGCGTGAAATTTTTTCGATTTTTTTTTTGAAATTACAGTGAGAGAACGCTGTTTGAACAAAAATTCGCTTTCTCTAGTGGTTGTTTGATTTTTTTGTTTTTTCGATTTTCTGATCGGGTTTTTTCGAAACGATTTTTCCAATCCCTTCAAAGTCTAATCTATGTCTAGTGCAGCTATGTTTCTGGTTAATTGGGTTTACCTTTTGATTTTTACATAAGTCACCGATTTTCACTGCTTGGCTTCTGACTTACTTCACTATGTTTCAACTGAATGGACTTTAAATTTTTCTTGTATTGAACTACGTTCAATATTCAAAAGAGTGAGATCAACTAAGAACCCACCAAATAAGAACACTGACACAAGAAAAATTCTGTCAATTTCTATCTCTAAATTTGTTCAATTTTTTGTTTCAATCACAATGTGCATCAAGCGGGTCAACGGCCCCTACTTTTCGATGATTTGCCAGTTATGTTTTTGTTTTTTGCTTCTATTGGCTTTTTTATTACTGTTCATTTTTTGTCGCTTTAGTCAATTCAATCTCAAAATTTTTTTGAAATCTTAAAATTGAAACTGTTCATTTTTTTATTACTGTTCATTTTTGTCGCTTTAGTCAATTCAATCTCAAAATTTTTTTGAAATCTTAAAATTGTTTGAATTCTTCATCGGAAGCTAATACTTTTTTTTTTATCATTTTGACACTATTTGTGGTCATTTTCTGTTGTCTTATCGCTTCCCATCATTGATGACAGCTCTGATTGCTTCTTTTCAAGTCAAATGTGAATAGATATGGTTCGAGTTAACAGCTCTTGGATTTCACTTTAACACTAGTGTTTCCCAAGATTTTTCAGTGAATCATTTGTTCGTTGTACTTCTGTTCTACTATCTCTTGTACCTTTTGTTGGTTTATAAATTAGTCCCATTAAGCAGAGGTCTCATAGCTTGCTAATTGGGATTATGTTGACCGGTTGAATTGTTGAATTGTTTCTGATGTCAGCTAATTCTTTCTTTGATTTTGACACTAATTTTTTTTTAATTTTGATTTTTGCTATGTTTTTGGGCCTTTTGTCGACTTATCTTTTGTTCTCATTGATGGCAACTCCGATATGTGCTTATGAGGATTCAGTTAATGGAAATAGTTGTTTAAAACCGTAGCTATTGCTAGTTTTTCGAGTTTTTTTTTACGAAATTTGTTTTTTTGTTGTTTTCTCAATGTTGGTTATTGTGCTTTAATGCATGATTGTATTGGTCGCTAATGAGGAATCAGTGAATCTAATGTTTTGCTTGAGACCATGGCAATTATTTCCATGATTTTGTTAGTTTTTTGAAAATCAAAAATTGATGTTATTCTTGCATGTCTGTTATCTTCCTTGTCGTATCATGGCTGAGTCTCAATGACGGTTGTCATTGGCCGTCTAGCGTTTCCTAATTTCGTTACTCTTTAAACATTATCTGGACAATTTTGTATTTGCTTTCATGTTTATTAATTTTCTTTTGCGCATATAGGGCCGTGAGGTTTATGGACTGTCTGAATTTGTTAAGTTGAGTTTCAAAAAATAAATGTTTAGTTGTGAAGTTTGTTTGTTTTTCTTATGGTCTAATTGCTTAGTCTCAAAAATAACTCTTTCTCTGGCTTTCTAGTGCGGCGTACTTTTGGTCAGCTCATGAGCTTTAATTTCCATTGACTGAACTTTTATTTCCATTGACTGAGATAGGTAAGTTTTCGAAATCTGTAGGTGAATTTTTGAGTGGATCTTGGTCTTCATTTGGAGTTTTATTATCCTTTTTTCGGCCATTACAACAACTGCCAAAAGGTGTTTTGTGGCTTCTAAAGTTTTATGGTACGCTCTGGTTAAAAATTTTGCATGTAATTATGAGGTTTTCTTACTTGGAGTCTACTGATTTTCAAAAATATTTACTGCCGAATTGATATTTGCCATATGTTTAGTTTTTGCTTTGATTCCCACAAAATTGGTTATTTGGTACTCAAGGATGCGTACTCACGAGTCCCAATCGGGGTTATGGGAATCAACGGCGGCATTTTTTTGCAATCTGCCGGTTACGTTTTTTCTACGATGTCGTGCTTTTTCTTCTCTATGATGTATGCCTCCCAGATTTGGTCCACATTTTTGATACATACTTTAAAGCTCCTTCATTAATATGTGAAAACTATGATTGGACAACACAACTTTAAAGCTTGTAGAATAGATTATGGATGCCTGGAACGGGTGTATGTTTTAGGGTCTTGAGGATATAATGAAGCAGTACAAGTCTGCAGACAGTGCAGAGATGAACAGACAGATTGACTTCATCATCCGACAGTTGAATTCAGAGGAGAAGCCGAAGGATCCAGACGAGTCGGGAGATGAAGAGGAGGATGAGGAAGAAGAGGTGCGTGGTTAAGTTTATTTTTTAAATTTCGAAACAATTTCTAAAATGTAATTCAGGACTTTACTGCTATGGTTTTTACTTAGTCGAATAAGCATTTGTTTGTCTCTACCTAAGCGCCCGTGTACTGATTAGTACACGTTCGAATTAATTAATGAACGTTTTTTAGTTTTTTGTCTGCATATCTAAAAATATTGTAGTTTTTTGTCTCCATTTTTTGCCAGGAAAGTATTTTCCATCACACTAAGAACGGAGTCGTATTTTTTATTGAAAGTTTTGCTCCTCATGTACAATTTTAATTGTTTTTCTGATGAACAGTTAGTCCAATTAATTGAATTATTACTCCTGAGATGGTGACTCAACACCATTACTTGACTATTTAGATTACTTGACTATTATAGAACCACAGCGTTGAGTCACCATCTCAGCAGTAATAATTAGATTAAGTGACCCAACACATTTTAGTAACTCAAATTTAGCTCAACGCTTGGAATCCGATAACTTGCAGCGCGTGAACTCTGCTTTGAAGCATGCTATATTTTTGTGAGACTGAAATGCTCTGATGTCAGCATCAAAAATATATTTTAACCTTGGTTCTACCAAAGCTTGCCAGGAGTGAATGAAAAAAAAAATTTATCATAATACTCATTACATATCTACATTTCGAAGATATTGAAATTGAATGTAATCGGAATGATTTATGTTAGCGTCCTTAAATAAGATTGCTAACAGGGTTTTTCGGGCTAGACAAAGCAAGATAACATTCCTAATTTACTTAAACAGACTCCTACAATTTTCAACCTCATCAAGAGGACCAATTATCTGATGAATCAGTTTGTTATCAACTAGAATAAAAATTTTGTCTGCTTATTAATAGGCGCCCTCAGCTGTCTATTATAGCGCTTCTATTTCTGGATACTTCGTCGGACAAAAATTTGTTTCGCTTTGCCTTAGTTCATAGCTGGTTCAACTTTTGCATGAAATCTTATCGACTTCTCTAGGCTAGTTTCATTCTTCGCTCATTAAGCTCAAGAGCTCAAGGTGCTTTTACTCAGCAAAGCAATGTAAAGTGAACAGAATCATTATGGAAAAACTAAATCAAAATAGAAACGGGATAAACCCATAAACACCACTACTTGAACTTTGATCTTAGTCAACATCTTTAATGCGTTTTCGCATTGATATCAGCCCCTGCCTATCATTAGGAATTAGGAGTATGCATGACTACAGAATCCAATAAACATAGTTCCCTTTTTTAAAGGTTTTTGTACAACAATGAATTTTTATCATTGTTTCTGTGTTCCTTCAGTTCCAATCGGTGTTATTGGAATCAGTGGCGGCTATTTCCCGGCTCTTTGCCGAATATGTTTACGTTTGCGAATTTTTTTTTGAATACTTTTAGCTTCAATTTAATCACGAGGAAGGAACCATTAGGTTATATGAGGCTGATTGCTTTTTTTTGGTAATGACAGGTCTTATAGACCCTCTGATGAGACATAAATGAATCTATTTAAATTTCATATCTAACGTTTTTAACAACTCTGGCTCTACTTGTATTCAAAAAATTATCGCTGATTTTTTTTATTTTACCAGTTTTGATAGTTCATTTCATTTTTCTTAATGTCATTAATGTCTCTTGTTGGCTCCCTGATGAGGCGTGATTGCAGTTTTTTTATTGGCTTGATATTGTAACTAACTAGGGTGTTCAACAAATTTGATATTAGTTGAACAGTTTTCAACATTTCAATGGAACGAATTTCTATTTTTTGAAGTTTGAGATTTTTTCAGAAAGTTATTGCCTATCGATCTTTGAGCCAATGAATTTTTTAATGCTTGGAATGGGGTTAATGGATATCCTCTAAAGACACAGAATTGATTCTGAAGATTTTAGTATCACAATTTGCAGCATTTTTAAAAATTTTTGCAATTGATTTCATTTTTATTAGCCGCACAGCGATAGCTGGGGCTATTATTGGCCTTCTCTTGGTTTTTTTTATTTCATGATTTTTGTTACGACCATATGACGTCACAGCCACTTTTTGTTCATTCGTTCATGCAATTTCAACTGAATTGCATGTGTGACGTCATTTTTCGCTCTTAATGGAGCGATTTTTTTTGTTCATGCGCGTGATTAAATTTTTGGTCACACTTGACTTACCTCACTCTCAAAAATGACTTCCTCACTTTGAAATTGACTTTTGTTTACTTTAATTCAAAGAGATAAGGTCAAATGAGTGTGTGTCACTCTAAATGAAGGATTTGAGATCAGCTAATAGAGGCAGCAATAACTTATACATATTTTTAATCAAAACATATCAGATCAGCCTTCAATGAAAAGACGAGTTTTTTTGGTCTGTCTTTTTTACTGTTTCTTTTAGACTGCCGATCTACGAATCTATTGCGGCTATTTTCTGGCAATCTGCCAGCTATGTTTATTTTTTTCGTTCATATTTGAGTTAATCGATCTTCAAGGGCCAATGAATTTTTTCCGGTCATGCAGATATAATACTGGACCGATTTCAAAAAGAAAAAATGGTCGTGAACAAATTTTTGAAACCTGTATTTTAAAAGGGATAAAATTTCGCCTAAGGGAAAAAAAAGCTTCAAGAGTTGTAGTAATGAGTATATTTTGTTTAGTTTGTTTGATTGTTTTAGTTTCTAAATTTTTTGAGATGATGTTGCTTGTGTTTTGGCTTTGTCCAATTGATATCCTGGTCAGGTAGAGTACTTTTAAGTTTTTCATTCAATTCTTTGAATTGTATTTCAGGACTTGTCCTGCTATGTCCTTTTACTTCGTCTAACAGATTTTTGTTTCGTCTGACCCTGACTTCTTGGAATTGACTTTTTCAATGACTTACCTCACTAAAAAAATGACTTCTGAACTCACTTATGGAACTTTAAATTTTATGAACATTTACTTCTTAATGGTCAATAGTGTGCATCTAAGTAGTGCCAAACATATATGCCCTAATTCTTGATTATTAGAGTCTTGTGTTTTTGATTTCGAATGTTAATTTTGGGATCATCTACGTTTGTGCCCCCAGTACGTTATGCGCCCCCCAGTTACAGAGCAGGTGCCATTACATAGTAAGTCATTATGTAAAAAATATTGCACGTGCATCTGTGGGGTGCAAATATTATGCGCCCACTAAGCTGAGGGGGCACAAACGGAAAAGATCCTAATTTTGAAAAGCCCTATTAGGGCTTTCTCCTTATAGAGCTTACGTGTCTCATGAAAATGACAGTCCAAAGCTAACCCAAAAAGTCTAGTGGTCTATTAATGGACTGGTGGTCGATCTGTCTATCTATTCTCTTTAGTTGTTTCAATTCATGGAAGGCCCCCAATCGTCTATCGCGGCTACTTTCCGGCAATCTGCCGGCTATGTTTGTTAATTATGAACGTGATTTTTGTAATCGTTAATGTAGCATCACTACTAAAACTCTCCTTAGTTACACGAACTATCAGTTAATACTCAAAAGTATCTCAATATGAAAAATTATCGATTAATGGATAGAAAACAAACATCAGGTACGTGTTTATGCCGATGCGTTTTCAATGATTGCTCGGCTGGGATTCATTGTGTCCATTCCTTGATAACTGGATACGTAGAAATATAGAAATTACACAATCCATTTGGTAACAGGATGAGGGTGATGCAATGGAAGCTGATTTGGACAAGGATGAAATCATTCGTGCTGCCGGGAGTGAATTGTCTGGTGAAAAATTGTTAACTACAAAGTACCTATCTCCAGCAGTCAAACAGTCGGTAAGCGTTGTTGTTTATTTCTAAAAAAATTTACTTTTTCTGTTATTGAAAAATAGATAAAACGTCGAATGATCTCTTGCTCTCACAGCATGAAAAAATTCCGTTGAATAGTGACGTAGAAGCTTTTAAAAGTTCTTTTTATTTTTAGGAAGAAAACAATCAGAAGAAAATTATATCATCCGATTCTTAAGAAAATTGATTGATATTTATAATTGTGCTTGAATGATTTGTAGTATTGTTTGTTTCAAGTCTATTTTACTTGTTGCAATAAAAAAGAATTATGCTACACGAAAATGTGACTTCTTCACTGTTAAGCAGGAGAAAATATAGATATCCGATTAAGATGTTCGCATGAAGACGAAGTTACGGTTCATGCTTGTTATTATTCCCAATTATGGTAGTAGTGAGAAATGGGGTGGTCTACCGCACAGAAAAAGGATCCCTCCACTTATTAGTCTCGAACCCAATCTTTTAGTGCTTTCATATGATTCTCATAGTTTTTTAGCCTAAACCACCGTACTACAGGAGCATCATTTTGAAACGTTTTTGGCAATCATATACCGAACTTCATCAAGGTTAGTTCATACAAAGTTCGTTTTATGGCCCATTATTTACTGCTTTATCTTTGTGTTTGACATATCGCAAATTGACTAATTTGCTTTTGGTCCTTTTTGCTTCTGTCTTGTGTGCTCAATTTACCAAACCGCTTCTGGGTAAATTTGATTTTGAATCAAAAACTGTTGTTTTAGATAAAAGCTAAAACTCATTTATTGCTGCACGTTTTGGTATCTCTATCTTTGCCGCCTTTTATCTAGTGTAGACTCAAAGACTAAGAAATGCTACAATTTAAATGCGAAAATCTTAACCGTTCTCTTTCGCGCATACAATAGTACAGCTTTCAAACAAGATTTCTAATTAAGAACAATTTGTAGCAAGAAGACAGCTATGATTATTAAATACAAAGAACAATACAACAATGCTTTTAATAATCAAATTTAATGTTATTGTTTTGCGAATGATAATTTCAAAATTATTCTCTTGAGTCTCTAAAGTTTATCAGAGGCATATCATCCTCTGAGGCTAAATCAACAACCTCGGGGGGGTTATTTTCGCTTTCAGTCTCCCGCATTCTTTTCATTGGTTTGACTTCGGCAATCGGGATTAAACGCTTATTGATTTTCTCTCGCTTAGCCCTCATATAGTTTCTATGGTGAAGCATCAGGGCTGTAAATTCACGTAGATGAATGGCTGTGTATTGCAATGCCCACATATCACCTTTGAGGCTGAACTTCTTAAGGTAGAAGAACACACTCAGTATGATGTCCTGCTGGTCGAAGTATTTGACCGCAAATCTGTAGTACGTGTTGTCTGTATCTAAATAGAAACAAAATTGTCTAGACATTTATGTATCAGAACCCCTCTACCCATCCGCATACAGTTTTAATACGCACATTGATATTCTAGAATAAACCCTAATTAGTTGGAACTATGAAATATTACCCTAAATAGAAACAAAATATCTAGACATTCATATCAGAACACCTCTACCAATCCGCACAGTTTTAATAAGCAGATTGCTATTCTACAATAAACCCTAATTAGTTGGAACATATATAAAATATTACCCTTTATGTCTCGTATCACTTCGCAGTTTTTGCTGTCCATCCTCATGCGTTGGCAGACATTGAAATTAATCACGATTCGGCCTTCTGTGTTGAATTTACCCTCGGAGATTAGTCTCAGTATATCAGACTCGAGAGTACAAGAGTCCATTATTTCTGAGAAGTGGTGTTCAGGTATCACTACTGACTGGTTCAGATATCGTTCGTCGTTTGCGAACTTAAACAGCGTTATCTCAATATTGCTCCCGTTCTCCGATTCATCTCTCGCAACTCGAAGAAGGCGGGTTGATGTTTTATACTCAAAGAAGTATCCACCAGAGACACTTTCCATCATCGACTGGGACTGAAGTTCGGTTTGATTTTTTTGAAATTCGGTTTGATTAAAATTTGAGTTTGTTGAGATGAATCGGTACCTGCGTGAGCCCTTTTTATACTACTAATCTTTTATTGATAACGGTAATGGTCGAGTAAATCAGAAATATCTTGGCGTTTTTATAGCTTTTTGTCTAGGCCCGTGCATATGGAAAACCTGTGTTACCACCTAATTTGGTGCGACTTAAGCCTGCATAAGTCGAATTTATCTTTTCGGCGTGAACAAGTTTTCACTAGATACATTCAATACCAACAACCATCTTCTTCATGAACAAACATAGTATCAATTTATCAGCAGGTGATACCAATATCAAATATATGAGCCAAATAACGGAGACTTTCATTCGATCCTAATTCCTAAACTTGTGCCTCTGCTGAGCAGTCAAGAAAAATTTACTCCGTTCTCTAACTTTCTGTTGAATTTGAAATAATTCTGAAATACAATCAGAATCGAATTTATGATATTTTCCAAAATCGGTAGCACTAATAATCCAAAGTTGTGAGGTGAGAATCGTTCACGTTATTGTTAGAACTAATATCAAGAAAATGGGGTATGGGTTGGTCAATATAGTGAACTGATGAAATGGGATATGCGGGTATGAGGGAAAGAAAGAGGGTTTTAGGAACTTTATGCTGGGTGCTCTTGAAGAGCGAAACTCTTTTTTTTACCGAAAGAGCTGAGCTCTTATTTTTGAGTTTAAAGTTTCCGATCGCTGAATATGGACTTCACTGGGTTGTTCATTTTTTCAGAAAAAATTTCTCATTGGTTTGTCAGCCCACACGCATCAACAATTTTTGGTGCTTTTTTTTTCAGTGAAATTTTAACTCCTTTTCGATTCATACCTTGAATTGAAAATTTACTTTTGGTTAATCTATCGGACTGGCTGACAAAATGAACTTTATGCTAAGCTAGTTAAATACGAAGAGTTGTGCTCTTCCTGCTTTTTTTCTAAAAAGATTTGAGTTTAATTACCGATATCCGTCAAGTTACTGAAAATTTCATGCATATTGACCAAAAGTCTGAAACTTTTGAGTCCCGTTTGATTTTAATTGCTAATCAAAAACAGATCGGCATGCTATTTTGAGATGTGCTCTCAAAATTACTAGTTCGTGGTCTTGATAGTACTGCTAAAAGCATTCAAAAATAACAACAGAAAAAGCAAAAATTAGGAATCAGTAATTTTTGTGATGTGAGGGAGCTGCAAGTAACAAAGGAAACAGAGTTGAGGTTTTGAGCTTCAGAGTGATGTTCAAAATGTTCGACTTTGTTTTTTTTTCTTATATGCAGCTTTCTTATACCTCGCTAAGATTACTGAAGTCAGTATGCTTTTTGATGTGAGAAAGGTGCAAGTTACAAAGAGAACAGAGTTGATGTTTTGAGCGTCAGAGTGATGTTCAAAATTTTTAACTCTGTTCTTTTTGTTTCTTGTAGTTTTCTTATACATCACTAAGGATACTGAATTCTCCTTCTGGCTTCCGTCAGTCTTGGCTACCTCTCGTCGAAGGGACCAAGCAGAAGTCGGGTGGGGGATAGTTGGGAAATAGATTTCGAAAAACTTATGTTTTTCGAAGTCTGTTTTCCGACTATCCTCCATTACATGAATTAAACAAAAAAAGATGCTTGGACTCCCGGTTTTGAATAAACTGGACCCTTGCATCTTTTCTGGCTTGTTCAATTGAACAACGCCAGAGACTTCCTTGTAGCCACTTCCTACAAGGAATAAATAATAAAAATTGATTTAAATAGTTTGTTTAGGCGTTATGGTGAAATGCAATTTGTGTAATCAAGACTTTGCGAAACGACAAGATTTTCTATTGCATAGGCATCAAAAACATTCCGAGCTGCCTGATCAGAGTTTTCGATGTGGCCATTGCCAAACTGTTTTTACGCTTGCCAAAAACTTAGTCCGTCACCTAAAGAATGTGCACAAGTTTGATCGTTCAGTAAGATGCAACACATGTCAGACCTTTTTCGGTCAACAGGACGCATGGCAGAAACACTGCACGGATGAGCATTCAGTGACTGCTCCTGCTGCCAGAACAAATCCTGCTCATCTTTGTCAAAACGATAATTTTTTATTAGAGCGTGAAAGAAAAGCTACTCGGGAGCACTTCCAGTCCTTTCGGCTGAAATTATCAGGAGACTCCAATTTTGACCCTTTTGAGTTTCTTGTTAATAAGGAAAGTGATATCATTGACTTCATCAACAGCAAACTGGAAGATCTGATATTGATCAAATTTGGAATGTGTATTGAAGTGAAATTTGTGAAGCCGTTGACCGATGATAGCACTGTTTGCTTTTTTCACAGTACAATGGAAAGCCTCTCGACGACTTTAACAGCCGACGAATATTTTTCACACGTCGATAAACTGTTGACTAAAATCAACGTTTTCTGCACAGCTGGAAGTGGATGGGTTATTGAAAAATTGCATTTAGTTGAGCTGAAGGTTACAAAGTTTGCGCCTCTCCGAGCCGGATCATATATAGCTACACCGCCGGAACTCGAAAATCAACGAAAATCGGTTCTGAACATCAAGAATCTAAAGGATAATTTTTGTTTTCTCTACTCTGTGTTGGCTGCGCTTTTCCCTATAAAGCAAAATCAAGAAAGACCTCAAAGTTACCGTCAAAATTTTAGCGCACTTCACTACAATCCGAAAAAAATGCCAGTTGCTCTAACTGACATACCGGCTTTTGAGAAAAATAATCACCTTAAAATCAACGTCTTCGCTTATGAACAGACAAAATTTTATCCTGTTTATTTGAGCAAGTACAGAGGCAAAACCAAAAGAATAAATTTGTTACTTTTATCAGAAGAAAACAATTGGCATTATTGCCTGATAAAAAATTTGGATCGTGTTATGAAAGTTTTGCTGCGTTCGCCTGCCACCGCGAACTCAAAGAACAATATACGAAAATTTTGCGAGCGTTGTCTACAGAGCATTGCGCGAGAAAAGTTTAAGCTGCATAAATCTCTCTGCGAGCATCATCAACCTCAAGTTATTCAGATGCCTGAAGAAGGGTCAACGGTGAAATTCAAAAATTGGCAAAAAACTTTCAAATGCCCTTTCGTGGTTTATGCGGATCTAGAGGCTCTCGACGTTCGAACTGAGGCTTTTGAATCAGTTGAGGAACTTGTCAGAAATGGCTTAAATGAAAGCTCTGCTTCGAGTTTTGTCGTTGAAAAACAGTACCCTTGTAGTTTTGGTGCTGTACTAGTTGACAGCAGGAATTCCAACGTGCAACTAAAGAAGTTTTATAGAGGAGAAGACTGCATTTCAGTTCTGATGAGTACTTTGCGAAGTTGGGTTAAATGGGCGGACTCCGAGCGACAACGTTATCGCTTTCTAAAAATGTCAAATTCTGCGAAACAAGACTTTGTTGAGAACTGGACAGCGCCGTGTTGCATTTGTGAAAAAAATTTTCTAATCACTGAGGAGAAAGTAGTCCATCACTGTCATTTAACTGGAACTGTGCTTGGAGTGGCGCACTCAGCTTGCAATTTAGCTGTTACAGTTGGATCGTTTTTACCGGTTCTCTTTCATAATTTGTCGCGATACGATGCTCATCACATAGTGAAGTACCTTGTGTTGGAGGAAAACGAAATTCTCTCTGCAATATCAAGAACTGAGGAGACGTTTATTTCTTTTTCGGTTCAAGTTCCTGTTAAGACCTACATCAATAAATGTGGTGTTGAGAAAATTGTTCGAAACGAAATACGTTTTCTCGATAGTTTCAATTTTATGGCTTCAGGTCTTGATTCTTTGGCTCAGACGTTACAAGATGGTGATCTTAAGTTGCTTCGTAGCCATTTTGCTCAATACTCAGATGCTGATTTCAAAAGAATTAGAAGCAAAGGAATTTTTCCCTACTCCTATCTGGACTGTTTTGAAAAGTTTAAGCATGGTCTTCCCGTTTACGGTGAAGAGTGGAAAAACACATTAACAGGAAAGATAGATATCACAGAGGAAATGCATCAGAAAGCTGTTGAAATGTATCAGTTGTTCAAATGTGAGAACTTTGGAGATTACCACGATGCTTATTTGGAAACTGATGTCTTTTTGCTGGCCGATGTATTTGAACTGTTCCGTTCAGTGTGCATTAATGTTTACCGTCTAGATCCAGCATACTTCTACAGTGCACCGAATCTCAGCTGGGACGCAATGTTGATAACAACGGACGTTGAACTTGGATTGCTTTCGGATGTTGATATGCTCCTCTTTTGCGAAAAAGCAATCAGAGGTGGTCTCAACGGAGTAGGAGCCCTTCGCCACTTTCGAGCAAACAACAAGGATCTGAATGGTTACAACAAGGATCAAAAGTCAGTTTATGGGGCGTTTTTAGACGTAACCTCGCTTTATGGTGGGATAATGATGAAAAAACTGCCAAAAGACGGATACCAGTGGGCTGAGTTTGCTGATATTGATTCTCTCATTGAGACTTATAAAAACAAAGATAGTGTCGGTTACTTTGTTGAAGTTGATCTCAATTATCCCGCCTCGATTCTCAACGATCATTCTGATTTTCCACTGGCTCCTGAGAAACTTTTTATTAGCGACGACTGGTTGTCACCCTATAGTAAGCAGTTAGCTCAAAACCGGGCATCTGTTCCGAAGCTTGTGGAAACTTTATTTGATAAGAAGAATTATATCTGTCATATTGAAAATTTGTTGTTTTATCTGGAACAGGGACTGAAAGTGGTTGCTCTTCATCGCGTGCTCCAGTTTAATCAGTCAGACTGGTTGCGTCCTTATATTGAAAAGAACACTTCTATGCGAAAAATGGCATCAACTACCTTCGAAAAAAATTTCTACAAACTTATGTCCAACGCCTGTTTCGGGAAAACCATGGAGAATAAACGAAACAGAAAAAACATTCAGTTTGTTTCGGATCAGGTTAAAGCTTCGAAACTAACATCAAAACCGAATTTCAAATCGTTCCAAATTATCAGTGACAACTTATGTTCCCTTTACTTCTCCGTGCCAACTGTTGAATGGGATAAACCAACGCCTGTGGGAGCGGCCATCCTTGATCTTTCTAAACTCGCACTATACAATTTTCATTACAACGAGATGAGACCAAGATACGGTTCGCGAATTTGCGTCACGTATAAGGACACGGACTCACTTTTGTATCGCATAGAGACTGATGATCTGTATAAGGACATGGAGGAGTTCAAACATTTGCTAGATTTGAGCGACTATCCAACATCTCATCCACTTTTCGACCCGACAAACAAAAAAGTTCCTTTGACAATGACAGATGAATTAAATGGATCAGTTTTGGAGGAAAGTGTAATCTTGCGATCGAAAATGTATAGTATCAAATTTGTCAGCGGTGTTAAACAGAGTGCAAAGGGCGTTCAGAAGGTACTTAAGAAAACGCTTCATCACGACAAATACCTCCAGTGTCTTCAAACAGGTGTTAGCAGCAGGGCGCCAATGACCAGAATACATTCCGCTAATCACCAGATACAAGTTACGACTACAAATAAAACAGCTCTGAGCTGTTTCGACGACAAGCGGTTTATTCTTGATAATGGCATTGACACCTTACCGTACGGTCATTATAGTCTTGGCCAGGAGCCACCAAAACCTTGCACAACCAGTACTGACTTTTCAAGCGATACCGACGACGACGATCGAGCTTCACTGTCAGCTGACGAAGAGAAGAACTTAATTGAGTTCAAAGAGCTCACTCCACATGACGCAGATTCTGTCTCCACGGCATCAACTTCATCTTTCGGTTGTTAAATGATTTTTTTTAAATAATGCAATTAGAACAAATTTTATAGTGACTATGTTTTAGCTCCACCTGATCCCGGGTTCTTTCCGCGAGAGTTCGATCAAAATGAACCTACTTTGAATTGGAGTGATCTGAGTGACAATGAGCAAGAGGATGATAGCGAGAAAGAGTGTGGGACTGGGAACCCTTTCATTTATGATGAGGCGATAGAAGACGAATTGATTGGCGAGAGCGATGATGAAAATTGTTCAATTGAAGTATTGCCTGCAAAGCGATCGAGGCTGATTGTTCCTTACTCTGACTCAGACTAGAGAAATTAGAAATGTCAAATACAAATTTTTATTACATAATTTTGAACGTATGTTTTGACTGCAGTCGGCTATTAAAAAATCGTATCAAATTTACTTCATTAATCAAACCAATATTTTTAACTGCGCTCTCAACAAGGTGTCGAAATTGCTTCACCGCACTTATGCAGTCTTTTGAGTCATTGTAGTAGGCATGTCCAATTTTTTCAAAAATTTTCAATGCTGTGTAAAGACAGTACATGCCACACAAATTGGAAGATTGGGATTGTGGATGAGGTGATGAGGCAATTTCATGAATAGTATATTTGTCACAATTTGAATAAATAAGATGCACCCTTTCGTAGAAATCGACATAGAAACTTAGTGGAATTGGCAAGCTATTCCAAATTACTATATTAGTTATTGACTTCTTTGCTGGCTTAACATGACTCTCTCTACCACCCCGCCTCTTATTTGAGTTTGTAGTAGTTCCAGAAAAGGTTGAATGAATAGCAACAATCAGTATCCAATGTGTTCCCCTCATATAAGAAGGGGAAGTGTTTATTATTTGGAAACGAAAGCTGCGTTGTGCTATTTTTGGAAAATTGTTGGCCGACCATACGCCTCCAAAAGTAAACTTTAGGAGACAAAACTTTTTAGCTACTTTCTTAATAGACACGTTATCCATTGAAAATAGTTTGGTTTTTGGAGATGTTTCTTTTTGCGTCAATAAAGACCTGACTGAACCTTTCTCCAATCAAAAAAAGTTCAACTGCCTCTGGGAGAGCTTCAGAGAAAAATAATTTGAGGGTTATTGGTGCTCCTGTCAATTCGGGGAATAATGTGAGGTTTTTAGACGCCTCCTGTGATGATGTCAGATCAAAGGTTACAATGAATTTGTTTGCAAAATCCTTCAGAGAAATTTTGTTTCCACCGTTTTTAAATCCCAGAGCCGTTAAACTGTTGTGATATATGCGGACATTGTTCTCTGTGTCGACGGGAGTGCCTGCTATTGGTAAGCCGTTACCGCGTATTATTTCGATTCGTTTCATGTCGTACTTGTGATACAAGAACGGGTTTGTGTCCTTCGAACCTCTAAACTTGTCGTTCGCGACCATGCACAACGTTAAGCGTCTGATTGGCTCAGTTCCAAATATGGACTCTTTAACAAAAGAGTTTTGTCCAGATTGCATGATGAAGCTTTTGCACAAGGATTCTATATAAGGATACCTTGCAGGCGCTTTTAGCAGTGCCCTTTCAATTGAAAGCCGAACGGACTCGGTCACAGTAATTTTGCGAACGAACAGCGAGGCTTTTTCAATAACTGCTGTAAACATTTTGTCTGAGTCGTCACCTAAGCTAATCAGACTGAACTCATTACTGGCGCGGTAGAGTTTTATTCGAATATCAACTTCCGGGAGCATTAGTTTTTCGCAACTGAAAAAATCCACATAGAGAGAGCCATAGAAATTGAACGTGTAGTCGCCGGTCAATGTGTCCTTTAAGCGGTATTGCAGCCATTCTGATTTATTGGCATCTGATGAGGGTTCTGGATCGTAAGTGTATCCCTGACAAGCTGCCCAAGTCTCCTTACTATCACTGTTTGTTGTCAACTCGGTCTCCAAAAAAGCGCGATGATGGTACGTGTTGTTGCTGTCCGAAATCAGAATTCCATTAGCGTATACTTCAACTTGTGAAAACAGACTGTGTAGCGCGTTATTTGCAAAAACAACCTTGCTTGCGTCGCTTGCCTTGATACGATCTTTTCCATCGGGCGTGTAAATAGCCACTTGAAGTCCTAATTGTAAAAAATTGAGGTCGATGCAATTGCGTTGATCTCCACAAATCAGAAAATCCAAGGTTGGACCTCGAGAACCAACTTGTGGGTAGATTTCCTGGTCGAATCCGCTTTCATAATTAACAAGAACATTGGGTTTTTCGAAAAAATCTAGCGCTGTATGTGTTACAGGGTTGGCAATATCTGCTGCTAAGGTCGTAAACTCGGTCATTTAGTACTTTATGTTTGACAAAATATCAGTTCGACTGCGTTTGGCTTTTGAATTTTTAAAAGTGCTGCCGTTGATCGTTTTTGCAGTCCGCTTGCGAGAGGTTGTCTTTCTTATCTCTCGTGTATTTGCTGATAAGGATTCCCTGGGGGGGCTCCCGCCCGCCACCGGGCGTACGGACGGCGCGGCGACGCGGGCCCGGGCGCCCGATGCGTGCGTGGAGCGCGGTCCTTTCGGCGCCGCACGCGAGCGGGACGGCTTCACGGAGTCTGAGATTGTTTTTGAAACTGATTTTTTGATCGAATCTTTCGCAACAGCTTTTAGCTTCTTTTTTCCGGCTATCATCTGACCAATTTCTGGAATTGCTGCACTGACAAGATTCCGTCCAACCTTCTTGGCAATCGGCAATGCGTATTTTTTCAAAAGAGGTAATGTGCAACGGCCAATACGCACAGCTAGAGCACCAAGACCAGCGGCACCTGAACCAAATTGTCTGGCAGGGCCTACATGAGTAACAAAATTGTCTTGATTTCTTGAAATTTGAGCGTCGTAATGTGCGTCCATGAGCGACTGCTTTTTGTGTTCGTAATGGGATAAATGATTTTTATTGGGGCAAAAGTTGGAATTTCAGAGTCAGCCAGCTGCGACCTATTGATAGAAAAGGCATAAGTTGGCCTGTTTCATCGCGAATAGTTATGGTTATTGATTGAAATGATGACTTGACTACATCTTTCCACTGCAGGTTTGAGAAGGATTGGTGACAAATAGTTGCTACCTCGTCTAGTTTCCTATTTGATGTACTGTTGATCGCAATTGATCTAAGAAGTGATGTGAAAGTGTTGCCCAGTATTTCATCCTGTATGAGGTCACAATAGACAAACATTGTATGGCGCCCACCTGAAATGTCAACTGGAAATTTTGGGTTGACGCCAACTTTAAGAATGTCTGTACCAAGAATATTTTGAAGGTCACTGGAAATGAGTTCTATACTGGATGGTGTTTCAAAGGGTTTTGTTCCGTTCCATGTCTGTTGGCCTTCATCTTCACTTGAGCTGGCGGCTGTCAGAAAACCGTCCTCCTCGTTTTCTGTAGACTGGAAATCATCTTTTTGGTGACCTCGTGGCAATATTTTTAGCTTTTGACTGTGACTTGATATACACCAATTGTAAGGCCAATCAGTTGCGTGTCTTGATCGAAAACTCTTAGCAAAAATTTTGCTCATCAAATGATCAATCGATGGGTAGTAGCCGGTGTCAATTGTGCATCTCGAGTTGGAAATTTTTGCAGGACTGTCCGTCGCACCTGTAGGTCGACGCCGACGACGGCCTATGTCAACGTAGAGCTCGTCAGCACTTGTTGGCTCTATTACCTTATCGCCATCATCGTCATGATCATCGTTATCATCTTCAGAGGACTCTGATTCCCCATGATTAGTTTCTAGTAATCCTTGTGTAACGTTTTGAAATTTAGCGGGCCATGAAATTTCGAGCAATGCCACTTGCCAGCGGCCAAATTTTTTGTTGAGATCAATTGTTTTTGGCAACAAGTTGGTAAAAGATGCCATTGTGTTGCCGGGGTAAGTGTTTGTGGACGAGTTTGAAATTAAATTTATTGTGAAACTTCTAAGGCTGTCTAATGATGTCATATTAAATTTCGGAATATTTTGTTAGTTCAGCTTCGTAAAATCTGCCGTCTATCGCTTCACTTGTTTCATGGGAAACTACACGGTATGTTGGAGGGTTGAGTGTGAGGACCTTATCTATTCGAAATATCTCGTGACTGAATTGTATCTGATAACCACGATGAAAGGTTTTAATATTTCTCTTTATCCGAACCGTTTCACCAACTGAAAATTTTGGTTTTTGGATCTTCTCGTTCAATGTGAGGGATACCAAGAGGCTTGTATGTTGCTTGGTCACTTTTTTCGGAGCGAGACCAGTCACTCTGTTTACACGCGAGTTGATTACATTGACAACGTTTTGTAGGTTATCTATGTAGCTGCTTGTATGGTTTTCATTCAAGTACTTGTAAATCAGAGACTTGATTGATCGGATGTTTCGTTCTGCAAAAGCGCTTTTCTTTTCGTTTCTTGTTTGGTAGAGAATTATTTTTTTCTGTTCGCAAAACTGTTTGAAAGAGCCTAAAAATTCCTTCCCATCGTCAGTCCACACTTTCTCTGGTCTGATTTTTGTTGTCATTGTTGCAAAAGCTCTCCTAGTTGTGGTGGCGTATTTGTTTTTCATTGGTTGAACACGCAGGAAACGACTTAATGTGTCCACAGCGACTAGTAAATATCTGGTGTTTCGGTTGTCGGCAGATAGTGATTGCATATCTGCGAGATCAAGGGACCAAATTTCATTCAAGCGGTATGATTGCACCTTCAGTCGGGGAAAACGGTGCCTAGTTTGTTTGAACTTGGTGTATGTTGAGTTTGTTTTCAGATAGGTCTCTACAGTTTTCCGCTTTAGTCCGGTTTCTTTTATCAATCTATTGACACTGCCGTAGGCTGAGGGGTAGTTTGAGTTGGTATAGAATTTTTGTGCTGTTTGTAGGCCACGGCTATGGGTGATTGCTGATGAGATTACCCTTTCATTTCTGCATTTTGTGCAAGTAAAAGTTCTGCTGTTGTAGTCATTTACATTTAGTAAGCCAGAGCACTGGTAATGCACCCAACCGCATATTGTGCAGTAGAAAAGCGGTCGTTTTTTTGTACTTTTCCCCAAAAGTTTCTTGCAGCTTCCACATTTGAGTTTCCTGGCTGGTCCCGGGTTTCTCTCCACTCCGGCAAGTATTAGGAGCAATTCAATAAGAAGGTGTAGTGTTGAGATGTTCAGTATCTGGGAGAAAACATGGAAAGCCATGTGGTGTTCGAATCTCTCGTAAGTTTAGGGCTGACTGCCTTGGCGTTTGTATTTGCAATTAAGTGTTGAGCAATTTTCAATGCTCTAATCAATTCAAGGTCTGCAGGTGAAATTTTTTTTGTGGGATGCTGAATGTTCATCCAAAGTTGAAATAAATTGCTGTCTGATGGAGGTCCTCCGGATTTGTTTTGTAATTTTCCTGTTTGCTCGTCAATTGCTATTGTTTCTGATTTCTGCAACAATTTGATTATTGCTTTTGATTTTTCAATTTTCCCACTTGTCAGTCCAGTTGATAATAGTTGTTCTACTATTTCGTTTGCTTCGTCCGAACTCAAATTATTTTGCTGATGTTCCCTAGCTACCATTTCATCTGTTTCTTGGTTTGATCCACCAGGCTTAGGTACTTGATTGAGGGTGGCTGCAACACTCAATTGAGCTGCAACGTCTGTTTCGTTGTTTTTGTTGCTGTGAGAAAGTAAGTATTCTTTAGTGGTGGAGGTTGAGGTCTGGCTATCTTGTACTGTTTTGTTTCCGTTCAACAGCTCGTTATAGGTTTGTAATGAAATAAGTAAAAACTTTTTTGCTTCTACTTTAGTTTGCTTGCTCATCTTTAAAATGATTTTGAACGGGCTCATAAATTATTTTAATTAGCTGCAATCCCTGATTGGTTGCGAGAAGTTTTTGTTTCTGACTGAACTTCACTTTCTTATTACAAACAAATGTTAAAATGTTTTTAAATTTTTTTAATTTGCTCTCATTTAAAGTAGTTTGAGCTAATGAGACATTCCCATGAACAATGTTATAAATACAGTCCAGTAGAAACTTTATAAACTCATTATGAAGATGGAGAATTGCGAAACGCTTCAGTACAGGTTTGAAGCCCATAAGCAGTTTGAAAGTAGTCAGATGATGAGAATGATTCATCGAGTTGAATTTTATTATCTAAGGTTTGTGAACTGTAAAATATTGTAAAATTGTCCGTCAAGTTTGAACATAACCGTAGCTGCTCACAGCATCGAGGATCCAGGTCAATCAACAAATGTCCCAATGGTTCCTTGGTTGCAGTTTTATACGCTGACAATAAAAGATTACGGCTGCCCAATTGGCGGCCAAGAACGTCAATTTGTATAATATCTCTGGGGTTTTTCAGCAAAAGCATATGCGTAACATTAAGATCAATTGTTTTTGAGTTTTTACTTTTTTGATACAAATTATGCTTCAATAAAATTGCGTGTCTGTTTTGATGGCGACCAGAAATAACTAGATTTATAAATTCTTCTTGTTCGCTGGCTTCATTGTACACATCGTCGAAAACCACTAGTTGACGATTTTTCTCATGAGTAGAATTGATTTTGCTCCAATCAAGTCCATGAATGAAACTTATTTTTGTGTCAAGAATATTGGCAAGCTCTGTATAAACTTTTTGCCAATGCTGATATACATATGTCACTTTGTCAAAGTTGGGAGAAAATAAACGTTCTTGTTTGATGAGGATATCTGCAACCAGGCGTGTTTTTCCTGATCCACTGGGTCCGACGACCACCATCATCAAATGAGGTTCCGTTACAATAACTTTATTCATTTGGGTGTGGGAATAAAACAGCCAATACTAAATGCTAAAAGCGACCAAATTTCTGGTCTTTCGGTTGAGAACTTATTGATGAACAGAAAGCAAAGGCTCGTTGCAATCGCTCCAATCAAAAGAAAGATGTGAATACTGTAAAATACCAAAGATCTTTCAATGTTTCCACACAGTTTCCACGGTGGGCGCTCCTCATTGTTATCATCAAAAATAATCTTACTGGCAAAATCCAACTGACAATCCGGTGAGTCGGCCATGACTATAGTGTACTCCTAGGCGGTGGCTCAGGTGTTGGCGTCTTATTCGATTGCTGTGATATAGCGACAAAGTATTCCAACAGTTTAGCTGCCTCAATTAGCAGTTCAATTTCATCTCGAGTAAGATCAATTTCGGTTTGAACGGGAACACATCTCTGACCCACCTTTTTCCAACACAGTTTCCGCAAAATAATTTCTTCATTCTGATTTTTGTTTAAAAATTGCAAAGCTGCGAGCTTTGAAATATGCAGTGTAAAGTTATCTAAGTTATTGCTAGTCATCTAAAATGGCAACGCATCAAAATAGGACCGAAAAACTAGTTTGAATATTGTCCAAAAAAGAACACCGGTAACGTGCCCGAAAAGAAAATGGCTAGGAATGTTTGAAACAATGTATACATAGCCGGGCCCTGTTGCGTATTGTTCTTTCATGAACCCAAAGGCATCATGAAATGCAGCATGCGTTCTCAAAATTTTAAAATGCTTGAGATATTTATGAAGTCTGCTATCACCAGGTCCTATCAATCCACCATGTGGGGCCAGTTTGTTGATGACCTGGAGATCAGAATTTGGTTCAATGAACATACAAACTGCCAAAAAGGCATTCTTTGTTGTTTCGTTCCTAGGAAAATGCTTGGAAACGATTTCAAAGTTGTTCAATACTTTATTAATATCAGGAATGTTTATCATTCAAATGCCCCAACCAACTGATTTACAGAGTGTATATAAAGAAAATGGTGTTTATAGTTACAGTTTTTTTTATCAGTTTTTCTTTGTTTGTTTAGATGATTCATCGGAGTTTTCCACCTCTTCTTTGCGCGCCTTGTTCTCCCAGTCCTCCTCTAAAGGAGCGTCCCAACATTCCCAGCAAGTACACTGCGCATTATTCATTCCACATTGAACTTCCAAGTAGACCGAGTGATCCGATCTGTAAATTGATCCCCAGCCAGTCGCCAATATATCAATGTAGTCTTCTAAAGTGTTCTTGAACGGAGAATCGGTACTCTCAAGGCTTTCAATTTTCGTCAGAATTCTTCTCTGATAATCCGTCATGCCTGCTGGCTCTAATCGCCGATTTGGGCAAGATCGTTCAATTTCCCACACTGTCTCCATTGCGCTACATCTTTTGGGTGAAATATCCCTTACGGTATCAGCGTTTCTTGTGAATTGCTCGAAGATGTCTCCCCGTCTTGTAATGTCTGATATGTTGAGACGCAAGAATTGCTGATTGAACGTCTGAAACGCGCTTGATGGTGCAAAAATTCTTGCCTTGATCTCAAAGAGGATTTTGCTTTCATGGCGAATATAGGATTTGATGATCTTCTCCATATGTTTTGGATTATTGTTTGTATAGACCAGAATGTGTTGGTGCTCAAATGAGATGTCGTCGCACCATCTGAAATGCTGTTGAGTCTTTTCTGGCTCATGGTTAACAACAGCAAATTGCCATTCTGTGAACTGATCAATCCAGTGTGCAAGGCCTTTTGGCTGAACTGGGGTTGTCTGACTGGCCTCTCGTTGGTCGGTCTTGCGTCTCTTGCTGTTTGAATCGAATGGAAACTGAGAGGGAATGAGGACTTGAGCACTGTAGACTATGAATCGAAAGTTATCTGAATTTTCTGGACAGCTATTCATGGTAACTGCTGAAATTGAGTGATTTTAAGTTTTGGAGCTTAGTATTTATAGGGTGGCTTATTTATTCGAACTCAGATAAAATTCCAAAATTGTGATAGCATTGTTTGTTCAATCATGATAAAAAGTAATTTTGGTTACAAGAAGGCAACTTAGCCCAGTTGGTCATAATGACGTACCATCTGGGCCAAGTTGCCTTAGAATTTGCGGTATTTTGAATTGTTTTAAAGAATTGTGTTACAAAATGCAATAACCGTAAATAGTGATACAATGTTAGCAGTATTTGGGTTTTGTAGCTCAAGGGAGTAGGCAGCTTTCTAGGTGTTAGATAGAGTGATTTTGGCGTAGGTTCGAGACTGGGTAGGGAGGGATCCTATATCTGTGCGGTAGACCACCCCATTTTTCACTACTTATGGTGTATTTACGGTAATGGGGTGGGAGTATATATGTTCTCAAATTGGAGGGTTGGGGGATAAATGCAATGGATGGAAGGATTGGTGCAATGTTTTAGTTGCTGCCTCCTAAATCTGCAGCTTCTAAGAGTAGACAGCTGGATGCAAGTGAGCCTCTGATGCGACCCACTACTCCCAGCAGAACACATATTCCAAAGTGAGTTCCATGTCTCACGTCATGTCTCTTCAACTGAAACTGTTGCGAATGTCAGCGCAGTCTCTAGAATTTTGATTATTAAGAAATTAGAAATTAAAACAGAAGTGAGAAATTCTCCAGAATTGGGGACACAAGACACGTTCCTTTAACATCGCAAAACAAAACTACAAATGATTGACTTCCCAAATTTTTTTTGAAACGTGAGCAATATCAATCGGAATTGTTTTTTCTGTTGTGAAAAAAAATGTTTGTGAAACCAGTCTAGTTACTTTGCTCTAGAAAAACTCAGCGGAGGTATGCATTATAATGCAGACAGCGTTTTAAAAATTTTTCTTTTTGTGAAGTTTCAATACTCAATTAGGATCCTAAGGTATAGTTTCTAATTTGTTTCAGGTCTGCTGGAGTTGGCGACAACAATAGTGCAGTAAGTCGAATAGGATCTGATCTTTCGTAATTAATAGCCGCCCTCATCTTCTCAACCGGCTATTATAGCGCTCTTTTTTTATAGCTGCGAAGCTGTAAGCTGAGCGTAGCTATATTGCGGTGCTCTTGGTTTTTTTGTTTCGTCGTCTGACGCTTTATTTTCGTTTTACATTTGTTCTAGAACATTCTGTCTCGTCACTGCTTAAATGGCTTTTTCGCGCTTAGTTTCACGCTTTCTGCGTGACCTAAATTGCGGTTATTCAGAAACAGAATCTGTTCCTAAAACAAAGTTGATTGTAAGAAAACAGATTGTATGGTCCGACAGCCGAGTGGTTAAGGCGACTGGCTGTTAATCCGGAGATCGCCGGTTCGAGACGCGACAGGGAAACTTTTTGCACCCAAAAAAACCTCCTTTGAAATAAACTTGTAAGTTTTATAGGCGGCGGCGATAACTATTATCAACTCACTTCTGTATCTTTTTCCATCTGTATTTTACGGCACGCAAGTCTATTTCGCAGCTATTCCGGCAATCTGCCGGCTATGTTTTCAATTCAAAGAATATGAATTGAATTGGGGCGCTGTCTTTTTTTTACGACTGGAAGAGTAGTATTGGCGGAGAGTCTTTTTGGTCGGTAACTTTGTTGGAGTGTGTTTGAAACAGGGAGCGAAATGAGTGAAAAAGTGATTAGGTCAAATTGCTGATGAGCAGAGAGAAGAGAGAGTGGTGTTCTGTTCATGTCATATTTTTGAGAGACAGCGAGAAAAGGAGGCGTTAAAAAATTTTCGCTTAGCGAGCGAATTTTTTTGATCACGTATTAAGAAGAGTTTGTCAAATACTTTTTATTTGTTGTTTTTAATAGCCGCCCTCATCTTCTCAGCCGGCTATTATAGCGCTCCTTTTTTAATCCAAGAATTGGATTGTATTGGTGCTCTGTCTTTTTTTTATTTTTGTAAGATGTTTTCACACCTGTTTTCATGACTTTGAGCTTTCAAAACGGGATAAACAGGTAAAGCTCAGCGAGCATCAAGTTCCATTAGAGGCCCGCGTTTAGTGGGCCCTCAAGTAATCAGAGTGGTGAAGCTACTGGGAATGCCGTAATTCAAGGTTAAAAGGTCATTTTTGGGAGTTTCTGAGCCTAAAATAATGAAATTTTTAGCACTTTATCGTCATTTTTCGGATTTTTTGTTCGACCAGTCTGAAATTGAGGTTTATTAAAGTTGATAAAGGTCCTTTGCAAGACGTAATTGCTTTTTATGTCCACTTTAAGTGCTATATCTATTGCTACTCCAAACATAAACTCTGTAATTTATACTAATTTTTTCAAATTGTTTGAAAATTTTTGTTATTTTTTGAGTTGTTTCAGACTTTGATAGCCAAACAACTCCTCTGGGTTTTAATAATAGGTTATTGCATAGTTTCTAGTGGTAATGAAGTGGTTTTAAACATTTTAACTTCATGAATTTTACCAATTTTTTAAAATCAAACTTGGTTTTTTGTTTCAATTTTTTTTGACATTTATTGTCATTCAACTTTTCCAGCCCCAGGGGGCAAGGAGCCTCATCTAGGGTTTGCTAACAGTTTACTGAAAATATTTTTTGGCCATGGAATGGTATTCAACATTTTAATATCTTTTACCAATTTTTTGATAAAGTTGCAATTTTTTTCTTTAAATTTTTGAAATTTTTTTTCAGTGGCCAGGGAACCTCCTTTAGGGTTTGCTAGTATGTTACTACATAGTTTTTAGGTGTAATAAATTAGTTTCCAATTTTTTTAAATTTGTAGGCAATTCTTTAAATAAAGCTTGCAATTTAAAATTTTCGATTGTTTTCAAATTTTTCGATTTTTTCGAGTTTAACTATCTTTACTGGCCAACGAAACTTTTTAAATGTTGTAGACGGTTTACAAAACAGAACTCCAGAGTCAAAAAAATGTTTTGAACTTTTTTATAGCCCTATTTTTGGAAATTTTCTTTAAATTTTTTCTCAGTTTCTTGATGCATTTGTCATTTTTGTCCAGTTTGTCTACTTTTAGAGGCAGATTCATCTCTTTCAAGTTTTTGCGTGAGTTAATGAGTATATTGAAATGAGTCATATTTGGCCTTCAAGGGTTTTAGCAATGATCGTTTTTTTTGGTTAGTTTGTTTGATTCTTTTAGTTTCTCAACTTTTGAGATTTTGTCTTGTTAGCTGGGATTGTTCAATTGATCTGCTGGTCAGGCTCATTAGGTCTGTCTTTCATTCAATTACTTGGATTGTATTTCAGGACTTGTCCTGCTATGGTTTTCACTTCGTCGAACAAAAAAATGTTTCGCTTTACCTCATTTTGCCGCTTTTTCAACATTTTGCGTGAAATCTTCTTGACTTCTCGGATCTTTTCCGTTTGTGCCCCCCCAGCGTATTGGGTGCATATTATTTGCAACCCCCAACGGCACGTGCAATATTTTTACATAATGATTTACTATGCAATGACACGTGCTCTGTAACTGGGGGGAGCATAACGTACTGGGGGGGCACAAACGTAAAAGATCCAACTTCTCTAGGCTAGTTTCTCTTTTCTCTCATTCTGCTAAAAGTGATTTTGAACATCAGTTGCTCAGCAAAGCAATTCAAAATGAACAGAGTCAGTATAAAAATCGAAGTCAGAAATAGAAACGGGATAAACCCATAAAGCCCAATTTTAGATGCCCGCTATTTGAACGTCGTTCCTATAAGTATTATTTACCTCTCTCTAATGCTTTTTGGTATTGATAGTAGCCCCTGTAGCCTCTCTCTAAGAAACAAAAGTATGTTCAACTACGAAATGCCATCAAAATAAATCAGACTTAAAGATTGTTTTTGTACAAAATTTTTTTTTCAATAGCTTTTCTTTCAATCCCTATCATGCTTATTGGAATCAACGGCGGCTATTTTCCGGCAATCTGCCGGGTATTTTTCTGTTGTTTCTCTCTCAAAATGATTTTTCTCTTACTCAAAATGATTAGTATAGTTAAGTAGAAGCTTTCTTATGTCAAATAGGGTGGTCAATTTTCTAATTCGAGTCGTTTCCGGAATCCTTCCGGCTATGTAGTTTTTGATCGGTAATTTTATTGGAGTTTATTTAAAAAAACAGGAAGTGAGTGAAATTCGTGAAAACAAACCGTTTTGGTTCAAATTGCTGCAGCGAAGAGAGATTGGTTTTCTGTGCATGTCGTTTTTTTTAGAACGAATTAGGTGTGAAAAGTTACCGCTGAGCTAGCGAAAATTTTTGATCTTGTGCGGCAGTTTTTTTTTATCTAACTCTTAACTTTTTCTGTCAAAGGTGCATCTCTCAAATATCTAAACTGGTAGCAATGCGTCTGCAAGCTTTTTGACCATCTAAAGGGAATTTTACATTTTTGGTGCCATTTTTTATCTAAATATACCATATCTTGGACGTTTTAATATTCTTCAATTCATTGTAGCATTTGGGGACTTTTGTGGTTAGAATTACTTATTCTAGCAGTTTTTTTGTCTTTCATTTTGACTTCTTTTAATTTTGAGCTGTTTTCGCTACGGAAAATTGAAATACTTTTGCCTTTTTTTCTAATTTCTTGCTTTTTGCTGTTGTTTCTCTCTTCATCAATTCTCAATTGAGAGCTATTTTAAAGGTGTTGCTACTGCAAAGCGACACTGTAATGCCAGACACGGCAGTTTCCACTGAAATAAATAGTGTTCCTATTTTCTCAGACCTGCGCAATTTCTAATTGCTATTTAATAATTCTTTGACAAGTATTGAGTTGGCGGCTGGTTCAGCAGAAGATGTGATTGATGCACTATCAGTTTTTTTTTTCAGTTAGTTATCTCATGTTTATTTTGCTGTTACTGTTTAAAAATGTTAATTAAAATGATGTAGGAAGTGCATTTGGTCTAGGAGGAAGGTCAAATTTGTACTTCGTCAAATTTGTACTTTGTAATTCTTCCGTTTTTAATAGCCGCCCTCATCTTCTCAGCCGGCTATTATAGCGCTCCTAATTTTTTTTTGTTTTTACTTCGTCGATTTTTTTTCGCTTTACCATTTTGCCGCTTTTTCAGCATTTTGCGTGAAATCTTTTTGACTTCGCTAGGCTAGTTCCTCTCTTCTCTCATTCTGCTAAAAGTGATTTTAAACATCAGTTGCTCAGCAAAGCAATTCAAAATGAACAGAGTCAGAATAAAAATTTGCAGTCAGAAATAGAAACGGGATAAACCCATAAAATAAAGCCCAATTTTAGATGCCCTTTTATTTGAACGTCGTTCCTATGAGTCTTAGTTACCATATTTTATGCCTATTGGTATTGATAGTAGCCCCTGTAGCCTCTCTCTAAGAAACAAAAGTATGTTCAACTACGAAATGCCATCAAAATAAATCGGACTTAAAAAATGTTTTTGTACAAAAATCTTTTTTTTTCGATATCTTCTATTTCAATCCCAATCATGCTTATTGGAATCTACGGCGGCTATTTTCCGGCAATCTGCGGGGTGTGTTTTTTAATTTCACATATTTTCATAATTCTTGAAGTCAAATTGGAGTGATGGTTTGGGTCACGCCAAAACAGAGGTCGAGCGAAAAAGCGTTTGGTTTTGTGGCGTGAAATTTGTTCGCTCTAATTATAAAGTAGAGTGAGAAAACGATGTTTGAACAAAATTTCGCTTTCTCGCTAGTGGTGTTTTGTTCACATGCGGCAATTTCATTTTGATGTTTACTGTTTTTTCGATTTTTCGGATTGGATTTTTTTCTAAATGGTTTTCCCAATCCATTCATAGTCCAATCTAGCTCTAGTTTTTTGTTTGGGCTGTGAAAATTCTTTGAATTGTAGGCCAGGACTTGTCCTGCTTTGTTTTTACATTTCAAAGAATTTGAATTGTATTGGAGCGCTGTCTCTTTTTTTTGAGATCTGTTCACACATTTTGATGATTTCTTAAGTCAAATTGGAGTAGTATTTTTGATCACACCGAACAGGAAGTAGTTTGAAAAAGCGAGCGGTTTTGCGGCGTGAAATTTTTTCGCTCTAATCTTAAAATGGAGTGAGAAAACTATGTTTGAACAAAAATTCAATTTCTCACTAGTTTTGAGTTCACATGCGGCGAATTCACTTTGATATTACTATTTCAAGTTTTTTCAATCGGATTATTTTCTAAATGGTTTTCCGAATGCATCCAAAGTCCGTTCAATGTTTAGTTTTTTTGGCTAGTCAATGAAAGTTAGAATTGTACGTCAGGATTTGTATCCAGCTGTTTTCTCTTACTTCGACAAAAAAATTGTTACGCTTTACCTCATTTTTCCGCATTTCCGCTCTTCCGATATTGCTTGAAAATTTTTTTACTTCTCTAGGCTAGTTTCACTCTTCTCTCATTCTGCTACAATTGCTTAGAAAAGGAATTCAAGATAAATAGAGTCAGTATAATAAATTTGGAAATCAGAAAAGAAAAGGTATAAAGCTCAATTTTAGAAGCCCTTTACTTGAACTTTGTTCTTATAAGTCTAAGTTACTATCTCTAATATTTATTAATTGCTCTTGAACGAAGTTCACAGCAATTATTGTAATCGTGTGTGTCTTTTTTATGCAAAATTTTTCTCGACAATTTTGACTTTTCGAGTGACTTTCACGGCCTTGACTTTTTGCGTTTCGCATGATCTAAAATTCTCTCTCAATCACAATTTCAAGCTGCTGAACTCAATTGGCAGCAATTCAATACTAAAAGTCATAAAAAGTGCGCCGAAACTGGTGCCATTTTTTACTTTAAATCTTAATAGTGGTATATGTTAACCTCTAATGTGGTTATTTGAATCCCACTATTGAACTTCTTAGTCCCATTTAGGCCCCCTCCCTCTCTCCACCCACTGAAGCAGGCTGCAATTGATTAGAGCTCCCACTAGTCGTTCGAGAGCATCTCTTCCGACGTCTAGTCGGTTATGTTTGGTATTGATACCCCTTATCCTCTCACTAAGAAACAAGAGTATTTTCAATTACGAAAGTTTCCACTTTAAAAATCATTTTTAAAATTATTTTCTATTCTTTTAATCCCAATCGTGTCTATGGGAATCAACGGCAGCTATTTCCCGGCAATCTACCGGGTATGTTTTAGAATTGTGAATGAAATGGGGCATAGGAAAAATTTAATTTAACGATTAACAATCGCCTTCAGCCTCTCAAGGGCTATTATTTAGGCGCTCTACTTTTTGTTGCCAGTTCAACAATTTGTAATGTATTGGAGCGCTGTCTTTTTACGACTCGGCTTTGTGGAAAGTCTTTTTGATAGCCGCACTCAGTGCTTTGAGACTTAGCAAGTTGTGTAGAATATTGAAAAATTTAAGTTTCTTTTTTGGATTTCCTCAATCAGATTCTTACTAAGGGTTCTCCTTTTTTCTCGTTTTGTACTTTGTAGAACGCAATTGAATCTTACCGAAAATGTTTTATAAACAACATTTTTGGAGTCGCATAGGTTCTTAATAATTTAGTTTTTCACTGATAATTTGTTTCCTCCGTTTATCGTTTTTAATTGAATGGTATAATGAATTTTTGTCAACTATTGATAATTTTATCAACTATTGGATAGCAAGGGTGGACGTTTGATATTACTTCGTGTCGATTCGGGAGTCTTCCGTCTGTTTTTATGATCTGTTCACACAATTTCTTGATGTGATGATTATGGTCAAATATTTTAAAAAGTTAAAAATTTTGAACGCAGGTGAGTTTCATTATTAATGGCCGACCTCAGCTTCTCAGCCGGCTATGATAGCGCTCTTTTCTTTTTACTACGTCGAATGAAAATTTGTTTCGGTTTTACATTAGTTTTCACAGCTTGTTCAACATTTTGAAGTCTGTGACTTCTCTGGGCTAATTTCATTCTTCACTCGTTCTGCTAAAGATGCTATTAAGCAGCAGTTGCTCAGCATAGCAATCTAAAGTGGACAAAATATTTATCGAAAAATTAAATGAAAATAGAAACGAAACGGGATAAACCCATAGAGACCAGTTTTAGATTCTCGCTACTTGAACTTTGTTGTTATGTCTTAGTTAACATCTCTAATGCGTTTTGGCATTGATACTAGCTCCTGCATTCTCTCCTGAAGAAACAGGAGTATGTCTAACTTCAAAATCCAATCGATTAGTTCGTACTTGAAAAATGTTTTCGGACAATCAACAATTTTCATCATCTCTGTTCCGTCAATCCCAAACGGTGTTATGAGAATCAGTGGTGGCTATTTTCTGACAATCTGCTGGGTATGTGTATAGCTGTAAGCTGAGCGTAGCTGTATTGCGGTGTTCGTGGTTTTTAGGATTTTTTTGAGGAGCTGCTTTTTGATTTTCGTGATTCATGCTGCTACATTTTCATGATTCTTTCAGTCAAATTGAAGTGATGATTTTGGTCACATCGAAACAGGAAGTTAAGCAAAAAAGCGAATGGTTTATGGTTTTCCAGCGTAAAATTTGTTCACTCGAGAACACGGTGTTTGAACAAAAATTGGCTTTCTCAACAAAAATTGGCAGTTCGTAAGTTGTCCTGCTGTGTTCTGTTTCGTCGTCTGATGCTCTTTTAGTTTTGTTCACACAGCAAAGCTGAAATTTTTTGAATGATTTATTCCTCTCACTAATGGCATTAGCGCGCCTGGATGAGTTTTCACTCTCTCTAATAAAAGTTTTTAAGTCATTTGCGGATAAGATTTTAATCATACGTGACTTACCTCACTCAATAAAGTGACGTTTGCTCTTTAAAACTTAAGTTTAATCTAAGTTAGTTTAATCTAAGTTAGTTTAAGTTCAAATGATGATCCTAATGAAAAAGCTCCTTCGAAGTGAATTGTTGTGAGCGTTATTAATTTATCGCTGAATGTTTTTACATAGCTTTTTGAGCGGCGTGGATAATTTTTTTTGACCTATATCAGTTTGATCTGTATTATACGGCACGCAAGTCAATTTTTCATCTACTACGGCAATCTTCGGCTGTGTACCGCACTGTCAATCTGTACCACTAAAACTCACCTAGAAAAATTGGTTACGTATGTTTCAAGCACCTCCTCTTCGAATGAATTTGCAAAAACGGTAACGTCAGCTAGCCTAGAGGATTGTAACAAAAGCATTGTAACTGTAATGTCATATAGCTAGAAGATGCCGCATTTCCTTTTGAACAATTGTTTTTATAGATTGGTTCGGAGGAAGTATCTCGTCCGCCAACAAGAAGTGGAGTCCCAGATGAGGATATGGATCTGCCAGTTTTGAGAGAAGAATCTTCAGAGTCTGTCAAAACAGACGCAGAGGCTTCCGAAGTGTTGAGCCGGACACTTGGGGTTAGTTTGCATTAACTTTTGTTAGCTTCTACAAAAACGTAAGTTAACCGAAATTTTGCCCTCTTATGTAACCACCCTCAAGAACAAAATGTGTGAACCACCGAATGCAGCGTTCTAACATTAATAATGATCTCTTTAGCCTTACAGAAAGCGGGACTACTCATTACAATGCATATGTATAATATCATCATAAGAGTGTAGAAATGTGAATTATATATAAATTGTCATATTCTGCCGGTGAAAATGAAACATTTTTAATCGCTCTTGAACGAAGTTCCCAGCAATCATTGTAAACGTGTTGGTCTTTTTCATATGCAAATTTTCGCTTGACCATTTAGCACTTTTATTCTAGAACATTCTTTGACTTCTCAAGTGACTTTTTCACGCTTGCGTTCTTCATTTTTGAGTGATCTCTATTAATCTAACTTCGAAGTAAAGATTGTTGCTAAAATAAAATTGATTGTAGCAAAAGAAGAACAAGGGCCTGATAGCCGAGTGGGCAGTGCGTCTGGTCAGGGAGGGGGAGGTCAATAATTCTAATACCGGTGGGGTATACTGTTTTTGCACCAATAATGAATAAGTTATCTAGGCTACAGCCCCTTAATTAAATTGCCTTGCTTGTCGTTCAAGAGCAATTCTTCCGAAATTAGTTTTGGTTTTCATCTCGAATTTATAAGGATACAACTATACTGAAAGTCAAACGTAAGTTAGCACCCTATAGTTTTACTAAGTAAAAAATCCAGTTTTCGGCTCAATATTACTCCATCTTGCAATCAAATTTCAGAGAAAAATTTTACTCTAATGCCCCCCCCCCCTATAGCCAGTGGTCTTGTCTACTTATGACATTCAGATAGTACGTAAGGGTTACTTACCAGATACCCCAATGTAAAGTTCACGAACTCAATCCAATTTATATTATTGAAAGAAAATTGACTCAAAATGTGGTGATGTTTTCACGTTTGTTCAACTGATTGAGTACGTATTTGCCTTAAATATTAGAGAAAAAAAATCTGAATAAAGATTGCGTGACATCTTTTTAATAGCCGCCCTCATCTTCTCAGCCGGCTATTATAGCGCTCCTATTTTTTACAATTCAAAGAATTTGAATTGTATTGGGGCGCTGTCTTTTTTTTAAGATCTGTTCACACATTTTCATGATTTTTGAAGTCAAATTGGAGTTGTGATTTTGGTCACGCCGAAACAGGAAATGGAGCGAAAAAGCGAGTGGTTTTGCGGCGTGAATTTTTTCGCTCTAACTTTAAAGTAGAGAGAAAACGGTGTTTGAACAAAAATTCGGTTTCTCGGTAGTGGTTTTTTGTTCACATGCGGCAATTTCACTCCGATTTTTACTGTTTTTTCGATTTTTTGGATCGGATTTTTTTCTAACTAGTTTTCCCAATCCATTCACAGCCCATTCTGGACCTAGTTTTTTGTTAGAATCAAAATTACATATCTCACTAGTGGTTTTTTGTTCTCCCTAGCAGCATTTTGAAATTGATTTTCTGTTTTTTTTTGTTTTTTCATCTGATTTTTTAGAAATGGTTTTCACAATTCACTCATTGTCCGTTCTAGGTCTAGTTGTTTGTTAAGTCAATGAAAATTCTTTGAATTGCACGTCAGGACTTGTCCTGCTATGTTTTTTTACTTCGTCGAACAAAAAAATGTTTCGCTTTACCTCATTTTGCCGCTTTTTCAACATTTTGCGTGAAATCTTTGACTTCTCTAGGCTAGTTTCTCTCATTCTGCTAAAAGTGATTTTGAACATCAGTTGCTCAGCAAAGCAATTCAAAATGAACATTATCAGTATAAGAAATTGAAGTCAGAAATAGAAACGGGATAAACCCATAAAGCCCAATTTTAGATGCCCGCCATTTGAACGTCGTTCCTATGAGTATTAGCTACCCCTCTCTAATGCTTATGGGTATTGATAGTAGCCTCTCTCTATGAAACAGAAGTATGTTCAACTACGAAATGCATCTAAATAAATCGGAGTTAAAAATGTTTTTGTACAAAAATCTTTTTTTTTTCAATATCTATTCTTTCAATCCCAATCATGCTTATTGGAATCAACGGCGGCTATTTTCCGGCAATCTGCCACGTATGTTTTCTCTGGTGAGACTTAGTTTGAGTTCGTCAACTTAACATTGGAGCATATGGTAAGTCACCCTTATGTAATATCTTAATTTCATAAGTAGGAAAGATCACAATACTGTAACTTCGTAAAAACAGGGGGTGCTAACTTAATTTGGACGTTAAGTATATTAATTTCTCGCAGATGAAGTTTGGAGCAAATATGTTAGTCTCGTGGTCTTTTTATGCGATTTTTCGCTTGACCAATTTTGTGTCGGACCCTTATAACATTTGTCCTCAAAAGCGGGTTAAACAGGTAAAGCCTCGAGGATAATAAGTGTCTGAGAAGTTTTCTTAGAGCCGTACGACCTGCTAGTCTCAAAATATGCTATTCACGTAAACTGTATTCAGACGAAATGCAATTGAATACAGATTCTAATAAACTGTATTCAATTGCATGATGTGAAGGGTGGTTTTCGTTTGACCTCCCTTCAGCCCCCCCCCCCCCCCTCCAACTGTGATCCAATCATACACAAATCGCTTGTTGACTCCCACTCCGCCACTCGCCCCTAATGCTACCTTCCTAAGCACCAGCTGGCTGCTACCGAAGCCACCCGCTCACCGGTCGTTTGAAAGCAATTTGCCCGACCTTAGTCGTTTATGTTAATAGTCGCCCTCATCGGATATTATAGCGGCCCTAGTTTTTTAATTGCTCTCCCCGACTGAAGCAGGCTGCAATTGATTAGAGCTCCCACTAGTCGTTCGAGAGCAATTCTGGCGACGTTTAGTCGGTTGTGGTTTATTGCTGCGAATCTGTATGCCGAGCGTAGCTATATTGCGGTGTTCCTTTTTTGTTTTGTCTTCTGACGCTCTTTTTTGCTTTGCTTTTTTCACAGCAAAGTTGAAAAATTCTTGACTTACTTCACTCAATAAAATGGCGCTTGCTCTTGAAAACTTAAGTTTAGTTTGAGTTAGTTTAAGATCAAAAGAATCTAATCATGAGACTTCTACGGTGTGAATTTTAGCAAACCTTATTTACGAATGTTTTTAGCCTAGCTTTTTGAGCGGCATTGAAAACTTTCTTCAACTTATATATGTATTTGTTTCTATCTGCAAGTCTTTCGTCTGTCGTAGATATTCCTGCAATCTGTAGGCCCTGTTTCTACAAAGAATTTGAACTGTATTGGGGTATTGAGGGGTTGTCTTTTTTAACGATTTGATCTCACATTTTCATGGTTTCTGAAGTCAAATTGAAGTGATGGATTTGGTACGCTGATTCAGTAAGTGAAGCAAAAAAAATCTGGTTGTTGTGTTTTTACTTCAATTTTCAAACAGATTAAGTTCGCTTTCTCGCTAGTGGCTTTTTGTTGGACTTTGATATTGTTTTGTGGTGTTTTTTGCTTTTTATTGCGTAGTCTTTTCTAGCTCCCGATTCTTGTTTAAACATTGAAAATTTTTTCAACTGTATGCCAGGACTTGTCCTGCTGCGTTCTCTCATTCTGTTCTATCATGCTTCTCTCATTCTGTTCAATGTGTTTTTTTTCAGCAGGGCAATCTAAAATGAATAACGTCAATACCGAAAAACGGAATCGGACATAGAAACGGTATAAACACTTGAATCTCAATTTTAGATGGACGCTACTTGATCTTTTTTCTTAGTACCATCTTAGTTACCTAAATTGGTCACTTAGTAAGAGGTCTTAGTTACCATCTCTAGTGCTTATAGGTAATGATTCTAGTCCCTGTATCATTTCATTAAGAAAACTACACACTGACATCAAAATAGTTCGCGCGTTAAATTTTTTTTTGTACAAAAATGATTTTTTTCCTTTTTCTATCCTTTGAATCCCTATTGTGGTTATGGGAATCAACCGCCTCTTTTTGCGCCATTCTTACAGGTATGTTAGTGTATGTCAAGTTTTTCAGAGTGTGATGGCTGATTTTGTCAAAACCATGTGTTGTTTTTTTTTGGTATCGGACAGTTTTCTGAATTTTATTCTCACTAATAATAGAGAAACCAATTCTTTTTTCACGGAGGTTCTCGAACCGCATGTATGTGCACACAGTTTTGCATATTGTGCTCATGTTATTGATTGGTTAAAAATACGGTTCAGATTCTGGTAACAAACCTGCTGAGGTCATGCTGAGACTTCTTAAGTTAATGAATGATAAAATATCGTCAAGTGGGAGTGGAGGTCAAACTGTTAAGACGTCCCTTCGCACCATGAAGATGTCTCCTGAAAAGTTTTTGCAACTTGGGCTCTAAAAGAACTTAATATCCTCGGGGAGCTTACCATCCTCACATTCTCACCCCACAGCCTTGAATTGAGCCCAATCTAGCCAAACGCTCGCCAGTCACGTGATGAGAATTCTGACGATGGTGGGTTATTTTTAATTCTGTTGATCAGATGGATGACAAGAAAGTGGTGCGGACAGCAAGAAGTCAATCTGGAGTGACTCCATCCAGACAAGCACTGGACAAACTGGAAAACATTGAGTAGGTTGAAGTCCATGTTGGAACACATTTTTTTCGCGTTATTTTTCAGTTTTGTCAATAGAAGTTGAGCAAAATGATCTAAATTTCCAACGATGACTATGTAACTTTGAAAGTAAAGTTTGCTTGAGAGCGTTGATTAAATAGTTATTATAGCTGCGAAGCTGTAAGCTGAGCGAAGCTATATTGTGGTGCTCTTGATTGTTTTTTACAGGAAGTAGATTTGTTCACGCGGCATTTTGACCTAAAAGCAAAAGTGAAAAAAGCTGTCTTGGTGAACAGATTTTCAATAAGCGAGAGAAGTTTTTTGATCATGCGCCGCGTTTAGTGAATGACTTTTTGACTTTAAAAAGTAGTTTTTGACTGAATGGCACATATAGATAACCGTTTTTAGCCGTTTTTTCGTCTAAGTGGCCCAGTTTTTTTGCCTGTAATTTGGTTTTTTGTAGAAATAAATTTTATTCGATGCTATATTGAAATTTCAACCTCAGAAATTGATGCCACAGTGTTTTACAGAGCCCGAAAAGGCGTTTCAAGTTCAAAATTGGAACATATTTCTTGATTTTTTTGTTAGTTTTTGGCTTTTTTTCTATTAATTTCTTCATTTTTGGATCTTTTAACCGTCTTTTTGTCAAAAATCAGTTAATATGGCAACTTCCTTTTGACAATTCATATACTCAACGCCTCTTTCTACCTCGATGTAATTTTGTTTTATAAAATTGTACATTTGCTAATCCGATTTTGGTAGTTTTTTTCCCGATTTTTGTCCGTTTTTGTTTGTGTTTTGGTTTTAATCACTAGAAATAGTCTTTTTGTGCAACAGGAGGGACTTTAATTTCGTTTCAATACAATATCAATGATTTTTGGCGTTAAGTTTTTGAAAAACACTTAAAACTTTTTCGTAAATGCAGTATTAAAAATTTTTTGACCTTTTTTATGCAAAATGTTTCAATATTTTTTATTTTTGAATTCTGCTTTTTCCTATTTTTTGTTCTCTTCCGGACAATAGATCATTGTATCGGATGACTCGTTATCTTTTCTATGTCTCGAATAATGAACAATAAAATGTATTCGTTTTTCTTGATTATTTTTTACAGGAAGTAGATTTGTTCACGCGGCATTTTGACCTAAAAGCAAAAGTGAAAAAAGCTGTCTTGGTGAACAGATTTTCAATAAGCGAGAGAAGTTTTTTGATCATGCGCTGCGTTTAGTGAATGACTTTTTGACTTTGAAAAGTAGTTTTTGACTGAATTACACAAAGATGACCGTTTTATCCGTTTTTTCGTCTAAGTGGCCCAATTTTTTTTGCTTTTAATTTGGTTTCTTGTAGAAATAAATTTTATTCGATATTATTTTGAAATTTCAACCTCGGAAATGATACCACAGTGTTTTGCAGAGCCTGAAAATGCGTTTCAAGTTGAAAATTGGCACATAATTTTTGATTTTTTTAGTCAATTTTTGGCTTTTTTAATAGTAATTTCTTCATTTTTAGATCTTTGAACCGTCTTTTTGTCAAAAATCAGTTAATATGGCAACTTCGCTTTGATAATTCTTATGCTCAATGCCTCTTTCTACCTCGATGTAATTTTGTTTCATAAAATTGTACATATGCGAATCCGATTTTGGTAGTTTTTTTCCGATTTTTGTCAATTTTTCGTTTGTATTTGGTTGTAATTCCTAGAAATAGTTTTTTTGTGACACATGAGGGACTTTAATTTCGTTTCTATAAAAATTCAATCATTTGTTGGCGTTTAGTTTTGAAAAAAAACAGTTAAACATTTTCATAATTGCATTCTTAACTTAAAAGTTCTTTTCAATGTTTCGTATTTATGAATTCTGCTTTTTCCTATTTTTTGTTCTCTTCAGGAGGTTAGATCTTTGTATCGGATGACTAGTTATCTTTTCTATGTTTTGAATGCTGAACAATGAAATGTATTCGTTTTTCTTAAATTTTTTAAATTGATTTTCAACTTTCAAAAATCAAGAATGTCTTTTTGTTACGGTGTTCCTTACATTGTGCCCATATTTACATTCTAGATAGTATCATTCTAGCTTTTTCCTGGCACCTACATATTTTTTCGGTATATTGATTTTTTCAGTTGTAAAAAATGAATGATTTCAGCGTTTTCTTAGATTTTCGTCATTCCTTTGGTTTGCAATTAATTTCATTCAACATAAGGCAGTACTGAGAGTTTGATAGCCAGGTTTTTCCAAAGTTTCTAATTATGACTGTTTACTACAGCTTTCTCCCGGCCTTGGTATTAATTAAAACTATTTTTGGCCTTTGAAAATTCTGCTGCTTATGTCTTTTCTATGATCAATTTTGTTTTTGATTTAGTATGAAATCATGTTGTCTAGCTTATGTACAAGAAGGAACAGGTGTGTGTTGTTTTCTATCTTAATCGCAGTGATTGGAAGTGTAATTATAGGTGTTTTCGGATTCTTAAATTTGAGTTTTCTTTTTTGAAAAGATTTAACTTAGTTTCTAAGATTATTGTCTGCCGTCTGCTTTCGCGATCTTTTTCAGATTAGAATCATGAATTATTTGAGAATATCAGTTTTTTTACCACCTTAATTATTTTGGATTTTTTAACGTTACCAAACGTTTCAATAATATAAATTTTGCTGCATTTTGTTTCTCTTGTTGACAGCGGTTTAAGTTTCACCAATTTTTAGAGCAGACCTGGGGAGGTAGCGAGTTAATGGTTTAATACAAAAGGTAGTGGCTTCCGTTGCAATTACGGTTTTGTTAGTGAAGTTCTGACGCTTCGAGTTGCTTCCGGAATTCTTCCGGCTATGTTTTTTTGTTTCGTCGTCTGACGCTCTTTTTTTGTTTTACATTTGTTCACACAGCAAAGCTGAAAAAGTCAAGTTTACTGAATGACTTCTTCCTCTCACTTACGGCATTTGCGCGCGTGACGTCATTTCTCACTCGCTTTAGCAAAAGTTTTTTTGGGTTATTTGCGTGATTAGATTTTGATCGTACGTGACTTACCTCACTAAAATCACTTCAATATAAAATCACTCACCTCAATAAAATGACTTTTGCACTTTAAAACTTAAGTTTAATTTGAATTTGTTTAAGGTCAAAGGAACTCATTTGTGCAGTAAAGGTCCCTAATAAGAGGCTTCTGCGGAATGAATTTTAACAAGCTTTATTAATTTATCGCTGAATGTTTTTTACCTAAATTTTTTGAGCGGCGTCGATTTTTTTTTCAATTTAGATCTGTATGTTTCTATATCTATTATATGGCACGCAGGTCTATTCTTTCGCAGCTATTCCGGCAATCTGCCGGCTATGTTTGTATACGTTTTTGACGCCTAATTATGCTCTGGTTTCTTTTAGTTGCCAATTTTTAAATTGTGTGACGTATAGTGGAGATTTCTACTGAAACGTGCATGAGTTATATAAAATGGTTTCCTTGAAAAGGCAGGTGCGATTACAGTTTAGTATTGTAACATTTTTCTCAATAATGAAGAATGAAGTAAATCAGAATGCTCAAAGAAATGTAACTATTAATCAAAAAGTGTTTTGTGGATTATTTCTCTTCATAGATATGAATCATCCTGGATCATTTTCTTTATCCTCCGCAGAGAAAACTTTATCCTAAAACCTACGGCATATATTAACATAGATTGGATTGTGTTTCAGTTTCAACGAGTACAGCATGGTGTTTGGCTCACGGCCCAAAATAGTGAGAACCCCGGATGTGGGGGATGGGCAACATAGACGAACCAACACAGCCCCAATGACACCCAAAGTGTCAACCAGTGTACCCAAATGGAGTCAACGACCCACAAGTGGAGCCAATAGTTTGCCCGGAGGAAATTCGACGTCCAGAAATTAAACAGAGAAAATTCGACTTCCAGAAATTAAACGGAGCATCGCTATAACATGGAATTTCGCACTACAGAACTTGATATCGGCGAATATTTTTGAGAACGCTGTCCTGAAAACGGACCAAAAAGTGTCATGACAGGTAGAGGTGACACGGCGGAAGGATTTACCAGGGTTTTATCTCAATTTGCACATATGCAATATCTGCTGATTGCCAAAAGCTTTTTTGAAGAACGCTGTTTTCTTAAGATATCTGTAAAGTTAGCTGTAAATAATATATTGCGTGCATCTTATTAGATTGTAAATATGTACTTGAATTGTAAATTTATTCTAAATTTTTTTAGTTGCGCTTTCTGGTTGAACTTTAGCGAGTTTAGCGAGAACAAAAAGCTATTGTTAAACAAATCATAAGGAGTTTGACATTGTGCTATCAACCATACAGCATTGTGCTTGCGAGAAAAAGACTTGTGTTGTCGGCTCGCACAAATCGGCTCGAAGATCACCAAGTTAATGAATTTAGTGCAAGACCACTATTGTTGGCGAACAATGATGTAAAGATTGTTTTCAAAACGTGATTTATAGTGGAAGTAATATTGCCTCTAAAAAGGATTTTTACTTCTCGGGGGTGCTAACTTTTGGTATTGCAGACTTTGCTCGCTGGAACGATTTGACTCAGTGACTTTCATCTGCTTGCTGGCCTAATAAAAGCTTCCTCCATGAGGCGCCAAAGTTCGGCTGTTGTCAAGATGTCCATCATGAGGTGCGGGTTACGACTGCTTGCGATTCTTCTTCCTTATGTACCTATTCTTATATAGAGTAAAGAGTTTTGCGATCAGCTTGATTCCAGGGTTTATTGCCACACATCCTGATTTCCATTTGTCTTGACAGCGGTTCTCCCAATTCATTTTGAATTGAGCATTCCTAGCGTTGTGTTTCGCGTTCCGATTGAGCAGAAGCTCGTGTAATAGTGTCTTCGTAAATAGTGTAATTGGACTTGTTCTGGTTGGGGAACGAGTACTGTGTCAAGTGTGACGTTCTCCTTTACATGTAAAGCTAACAATTGGGTCCGCCACTTTTCCCTCTTGAGAGGATGGTCTGAACTCGGCTTCTCCCAAAAAGTCTCAATGCGCAAAGGGGCCCGTTTATGAGAGGCTGACTGAGCCATGTCGTACACAAATGAATTGTGTACTCTTTTTCGCAATGCGAGGAGTCTTCGATTAAAAAGGATAGGCTTTGCTAGGCGCGTTTGCTTTATAACGCAAACTTTGATATTCGTTTACCAAATTACTTACAGGAATTGACTAGCTCAGATTGTCTTCAAAATGAGAAGCAAGAGGAATGATTAAAATGAAAAACTCGTCGCGAAGTGAAAAACAAAGAGGAATTAGCGATACATCATTTGATGAGCTGATACTTTTACCCACGGTGGGATACTAGGAATGAGACATGCATGTGAACTAACATTGAATATAAGGGGACACCATGAAACAGGAATGACTTCCGAGAAAATAATCTTCAAATAAGTTAAATAAATCGTTTATAATTTTTATGCACTAAATATGGTGATGATGTACAATGGCATAGAAGGTGATCAAATTTTTCAAAAAATGCAAAAAAGCATCTGATTTCCTTTTGAAATCTGTGTAGTCCAAATAATAACAGAATGCAGAGTGAGTCATAGTTGATGGGTATTCAGTCAATTGTACCTGCGGACAAAGTGCATGCTATCACTTATCCTTAAATTTTCTCGTAGTTCTCCAGGTTCTTTATAAAATATCTTTAATTTTTTTATTTAAAAAACAACCTTTAACAGACGAATCTAGAATTGTTTTCTCGTGTTTATCAAAACTTAAACAAAGATTTAAAACAAACTAAACGATGGATAGAAAGTTAGTTTGAATCAGGCGAGGAACAGGTTAAAAATTCATAAAAATGTCAAAAGTTGGCTAAAAGTTTGTCGCAAGTTTTTTCTCATAAAACGCATTTTTTTATTATCTCTGGTTGCCTGGAGACATTGACAAAACGATAAAAAGCTAATTTGTCAAAGGTTGCCTCACAACAATTCGCTAATTTTCGTAATTAATTGAATTTTGACCAAAATTTCAGTTGAATTTGGCCAAAAATTTTTCCCAAAAAAGCTGAACTCCCAAAAAACTGTTAAATTTTCTCTTGGAAGTGAATTTCTAGACGCTTCAATTTGAAACCACATGCTAGCCCGAGATGCCTTCAAAAAAGTTCTCCAATTTTATTTTCAAAAAGTGTGTGAACAATAAAAACGTTTTCTACAAAATTGTTTAGATTATTGATAATTTTTTCAACATGAATGCAATTCGTTTGTTTACTTGTTTGTCAAAGGTGCAGCTGTTCACTATCTGATTAGATCAGAATTCGTTAGGAAAATGTTAGCGTAGCTACCTTGAAGACAGGTGACTACTGGACTGAAACAGATAGTTTTAGCTTGCACGTTGTCAAGCTAAAGATCGATCCCTACAGACATTTTCACGTTGAACGAGTCTGTTCCAAGTCTAAGCTTGTTAAGTTTAGACGCTTTATGCACAATATACAAATTTCCAATCTAGATCGATATTTAGACCAGTTTTTGATGGATATTGTTCTAGGCAAAAGATTTTTCTTTCCGTCTTAAATTTCATACTTGCGCTCCGGGAAGCGATTTTAGCTTTTGCTTCGAACGATTTTTTTAAATAATTATTCATTATCTTCTTCATCTAGCTATATACTGATAAAAGTTGTGGTTTGTAGCTTAAGGCCAATAATAAGACACAATGAAAAAGACTGCATGAAGTTTAGCGCTATCGTGGTTATAGTAAATACTGACTGAACAGGAGGGCAATAACTTATCGAATTGTAGATATCATAATTTGTTAAAACTTCATCATTCATCATGGAACAAAATTTTCCCTTATCTACCCTTGAAAATACAAGTTGTCATAGGTGGTTTAATTCCTTTGAACAAAGTGTGAAGAAATCATTGTGTTCAAGATTGAACAAGAATTGGACAAAAATGGCAGCAACATGTCTTAGGGACGTCACAAGTTGCAAGGATTTCCCAATAGATTTTTCGAGTGAGCAAATGTGTTTTTTTAAATTTTTTTTATTCCATTTTTGGGGAACTTTTTGTTTGCTTTGCTAATAAATATGCTGTTGTGTAAAAACCACCAATTGAACAGAAATTAGGCATAATTTTCTTGACCGTATTGGGTAATGTTCTTTTGCTGGCCTGATCGATTTTTTTTGTCGAAGAAATGGGATTATTTACTATAAGACCCGGGGTATTAAGTCTGTGAGCAGCTTCTCAGTAGATATGCATAGCGTTTCGTGTACAGCTCAGCAAAGCTACTGGAAAGACTCCAGGAAGATGTTTTGACTTACACACTTGTGAGAACTACCTTTCCACTAATCAGTAAGCTTGCTGTCAAAATTGTTGCAACAATACTGGACAAAAGTTGTGGTAGCTAGTTTTTTTTAAAAAAACTTTTTCTCCGGGGAATTTCTCGTATTTCAATCTTGTTTCGGCTTTAGATAGACAAAAAATCTAAAGAAAAGTTTTGAATAATTTCTTTTTTGGAGGAAAAACGATTTTTATTTATCCACGTTGTTCAGCCTGTATTTTGTTGTATTGGGAAACACTAATTGAACAAGAAGGGGATTAACTATTCCTTGGTAAGCAAAAATTTTCAATAGTGATGTTCAAGTGATCATTTTTGTTGTGTTTCAAAGTGCTATTGTGTTAAAGCCACCAATTGCATAGAAAATTCTATACATTGTCTAGTAAATTCAATAGCAAAGAATGGAGAGCGGTGGGCTTCGTCAGTAGCTACAGTTTAAAGAGGCTGACTTTAGCTTAAATGATGGGGTGTCTGATGAGCTGGGGGAGGGAGTGAGGGTCAGGGGAGCAAGCTCTAGAAATTGCACTAAACTCCTTCAACGTATACTCCTGAACAGTTTCAGTGAATCGCATGTTTAGTGACTGTTACGCCGTAAGGCTCTAAAAGAACTTAATAACCTCCGGGCGTTAACTGCTCGTTACATTTTCGAGGAGGAAAAATCAAAGGCCTCTGACAAAAATATGCCCAGTGAAAAAACGCATAAAACCGCAGTCTTAAAATTCAATTTCAGAGCAACTAATGCATTCATTCGTTTTAATTTTTAAAAAAACTAAATGTTTTTTTCTGTATATTTGTCTTTTTACATTGACAACGCGTACATTTTTTATTGGTGTTTGTTTTTCGTATTACAGATTTTTTTCCGACGATCATTTTTTTATTTCCCAATTTAATTATACTAAAGTGACCATTTATTTAGTAAAGCAAATTCGTCATTAATGAACTAACAATTTTCAGAACAATAAACAGGAAAAAAAGAATTGAGTACAGATTGTTTTTTCGTGAGTTAAGTTCTGATTGAGAACAGGTATGGCATCCAAAAATCTAGAAATCAACAAAGGCTCGGTAATGTGCGTACGCTCACAATGTTTTGACCCTTCGCATCCACATTTTTAAACTTAATTGGCTACCAAATGACGAAGAGATAGAAAACTTTCAAAAGCATACATATCGTTCAATAAACCACTAATGGAATAAAACAATGCCACGTTAGAGAGCCGATCAAACGAACAGCAAGAAGTTGGCTTTGTCAGTATCTACTAGACACGGGTTAGTGAGGCTAGCTTTAGCTTAATTGAAGGGGTATAAGGTGAGCGCAGCTGGGGGAGGGGTGAGGTGCACTGGGGGGCTGATGGGGGGGGGGGGGTAACAGTGGGAGGAGGTTTTGGCTTGAAAGTTACGGCATGAACCATGTGCAGGGGTTGGGATGGGGAGGATGAAGTGAGAGGCGGCTGTGGGGGGGGGGGGTGAGTATAAACCTCTAAGAACCTTCCTTCACACCATAAGTATAAGTCTCCAAAACAGTTTCTGTGAATCGCATTCTTGGAGACCAGTGAGCTGAATGGTTCTACAAGCACTTATTGTCCACTGTGAGCTGCCCGTTTATACCATTTTTGAGGAATAAAAGCCAAAGAGGTCAGATAAAAAGTTCGAGGAAAAAATCGCATAGAAAAGACCGTCAAGATTAATATAATATCTGCAAATTTTGTTTGAGAGCGATTGATTAACAAAATCAAATAACAAACAATAATTATCATCAAAAGTTGATGTCCATATTAAAAAAGAATCATAGCAAAATCAAACTCGCATCAGATAGAACGTAAAAAAATCAAATTAACCTATTATTCATAAGAAAATATATGGGACCTGTCCTCAATCAGCTGTTGACTACGGGTTCGTGAGGCTGGTTTTAAACAAATCAAATTAACCTCTTATCCATTAGAAAAAATAAGAACCTGTCCTCAATCGACTGGTTAACAATGCGATAAAAAAGAGAAAAAAGCTGCGAATTGAGACCTGTCCTTATCCAGTTTATGTCATACGAGTACAAAAAGAAAGACAAATATCGTCAAAATTAAAAAGTGCAATTCAACTTTGCAAGAAAATGAAGAAGACAGTAACACCACAAAGTTGCCAATAAGAGTATGAAAAAGTTCTATTGCGCAATGTTTCAAAGCCTATGGAACATAGCATAATGTTATATTTTAGAAAGAAAACAAAAAATTTTTCAAATGTACAAATATATCAAAATCTCACACCTTATAAGAAATTTCGTAATAACAGTGGTAAAAAAGCGAGAAAACAAAAGATTGCAAGTAAAAGTGGTAAAAAAGATTAAATTTTAACTCACTGAAAACGGGATTTGACCTGTCGTTACAGAGACTAAGCTACAAATCGAATGAAAAATCTAAAAATAGCGATGCTCAAAAATCCAAATAGCAAACATAGGATTTCAACAAAGAGATGAATTAGGTTGGAACACCTCAGCAAGCCAATTGGAACTCTTATTGATGAGGCTAAGTCATGAGACATGCAGAAACGCAAACTTCACAAACCATTTTTTCGACTACAGAGTGTTCAGGACGCTATATTATTTAGATGCTATCAGCAAGAACTGTTAGTCATCACATGCTTCTTGCCATCAACGGTTCTTTCTTATGAAAGGACTACTGCGAAATGAAAACAAAAAGAAACCCAAAGATCAAACAGTATAGAAAATTCGAAAATTTCTTGTGAATTTAAATAGTCGAAGCAATCACTCAAAGAAGAGAAAAAAAGTTTGAATCAACAAAAGTATTTGAGACTTCTTATTAGTGAGATTCAATTACACTGTGAGGAAAATGAGAGCAAAAAGGAGACTGTTGAAAAAGTTTTCTTTAAAGGTTAAATTGAAAGTCATTAATACGTATAGCTAGAAACTAAAATCTTTAAAAAGTTCAGTTATACGTCCTGATGAAGCAATTGAGACATGTTTATCAGATATAACAGAACAATAAAAAGAAAAACAAACACAGTCAAGTATGCAAAAAATTCACTCAATTTTGTTACAGAACTGTGTCTCAGAACCAAAAGCATAAACTGTTCAATAAAAACAATAAACAAATTCAGATACGCTTTTTTCAATACTGTATTTTTTTCCAATTCTGCTTTTCTTCATTTGGCCAATGAAATTAGGCCAATCGAATTATGCAATGTAAAATTATGCTAAAAATTCAAAGAATTAAAAATTTCTTAAACCCCGTAGAATCAAAACCAAGTGTGAAGGCCGAGCATTAATGATTCCCTCAAACATTCATTTCATTAAAACAATTTTTAAGTCGACATATTTTGTTTCTAATTTTCATACATTTGTAAACGTGTAAAAAGATCCCCCAAACGTGTAAACAGGCTGACCGGGTTAAAGTCTTAACAAAACGAGGTCACTAAAACTGCTGTATACCAAAATTGCGTTTTACACCTGGTAACAACAAAGTGTTAGTTTGACTTTCCTAAAAAATCACAGCTGCCGCCACTTATACAGAAGTGAAGCGAAAGAACTAAGACTCGTGAAATTCCGCATAGATCTGATTCCACACACTTCAAAGCATAATGAAAGCAGGTGTGGGTGTGTGTCGCAGATCGCTGTGAACAATCAGAAAATTAAGCCTGAGCTTTGTTGTGATCATAGAAACCAGGTTCAGTTTTGTGGAAAAAAACGGGAGCTCTAGCTTCAGCAGAGAACCCAGAGATTTTAGTTGAAGTCAGGTTGGCTTCGAAAGAACTAGGAAAACTATTTTCACAAGAAAAATCTAGTCTGCCTAAACGTTCAATCTTACTTGAGCAGTAAAATACTGTGTCTTGCTAACGTGAAACTTGTAATTTATCTCATCATCGATTTGGTCTTGAAAGTTTGAGTAACTTGAGAGAAAGGAAATAAAAGAACCATTGTTAGCTGAACAAAAGGGTGACAAAAATTTCTCTTCTTTGACCAGACGAACTACTTGTAATCAGTTCGTTGAAAGTAATAGGCGGTGAAAGATAGATTTTCAGTTCACAGAGTTGAGTTTTCCAAACCAAAAATCTAGATGCTACGTCGTCTCTATGGCTTTGGCCCCAGTGACTAACGAAGGACCTCTGTTTTGACCAACATTTCAAGTCCGCTTACGGCAAAAGACGGGTTCTCCTCTGTGAATTGTGTTCTATTCTGAAACCGAATGTACCCCCTTAGATTCGTTTATAAACATAAACAGTGAGCAACCTATAGGGATACAAATTTCGGTTTTGAATAGCCCCAAACTGAATTATTGAGTTATTAAACAAAACTCCGAAAAAATTATTTGATTATTTAATTGGAACTTACTGAGAAGTTCCAGCAATTGAGTTGATTATTCAGCAAAGCTGAACGATTAGTTATTAATAAAACAACGTTTAATGCAACGGTGATTTACAGAATAACGGATATAAAAATACAAAAGCGAACTGCACAACTTAGTATCCCGACAGCTTTTAAACTGCTAATAATGAACTGGGCGGTATAAAACTTTCCTTGTCATTGATAGGAAAGCAGCCGTTACAATTGGTCCGCCGACCCGCACAGTGCGATACAAACCGCTGTCTAATCTCGAGCAAAACAAAAGGCCAACGAGGCAATTCGTGTTGCGCAGTCAAACGACGTTGAGGTGCCAACATTGTCGAAAACAAAACCACGGTACTGAAAAGCGTCAAACTGCGGCGTCAAAGTAAACAAATTGTGACTGGTCACGTAGTCACAGCAACCTTGAGAGACAAATCAAGCACTGCGCAAAGCAGATTGAGCTGAAGGAGAAAGAAGGCTACGAACTGGTAACAACGAAGTGTTAGTTTGACTTTCCTAAAAAATCACAGCTGCTGCCACTTATACAGAAGTGAAGCGAAAGAACTAAGACTCGTGAAATTCCGCATAGATCTGATTCCACACACTTCAAAGCATAATGAAAGCAGGTGTGGGTGTGTGTCGCAGATCGCTGTGAACAATCAGAAAATTAAGCCTGAGCTTTGTTGTGATCATAGAAACCAGGTTCAGTTTTGTGGAAAAAAACGGGAGCTCTAGCTTCAGCAGAGAACCCAGAGATTTTAGTTGAAGTCAGGTTGGCTTCGAAAGAACTAGGAAAACTATTTTCACAAGAAAAATCTAGTCTGCCTAAACGTTCAATCTTACTTGAGCAGTAAAATACTGTGTCTTGCTAACGTGAAACTTGTAATTTATCTCATCATCGATTTGGTCTTGAAAGTTTGAGTAACTTGAGAGAAAGGAAATAAAAGAACCATTGTTAGCTGAACAAAAGGGTGACAAAAATTTCTCTTCTTTGACCAGACGAACTACTTGTAATCAGTTCGTTGAAAGTAATAGGCGGTGAAAGATAGATTTTCAGTTCACAGAGTTGAGTTTTCCAAACCAAAAATCTAGATGCTACGTCGTCTCTATGGCTTCGGCCCCAGTGACTAACGAAGGACCTCTGTTTTGACCAACATTTCAAGTCCGCTTACGGCAAAAGACGGGTTCTCCTCTGTGAATTGTGTTCTATTCTGAAACCGAATGTACCCCCTTAGATTCGTTTATAAACATAAACAGTGAGCAACCTATAGGGATACAAATTTCGGTTTTGAATAGCCCCAAACTGAATTATTGAGTTATTAAACAAAACTCCGAAAAAATTATTTGATTATTTAATTGGAACTTACTGAGAAGTTCCAGCAATTGAGTTGATTATTCAGCAAAGCTGAACGATTAGTTATTAATAAAACAACGTTTAATGCAACGGTGATTTACAGAATAACGGATATAAAAATACAAAAGCGAACTGCACAGCTTAGTATCCCGACAGCTTTTAAACTGCTAATAATGAACTGGGCGGTATAAAACTTTCCTTGTCATTGATAGGAAAGCAGCCGTTACAATTGGTCCGCCGACCCGCACAGTGCGATACAAACCGCTGTCTAATCTCGAGCAAAACAAAAGGCCAACGAGGCAATTCGTGTTGCGCAGTCAAACGACGTTGAGGTGCCAACTTTGTCGAAAACAAAACCACGGTACTGAAAAGCGTCAAACTGCGGCGTCAAAGTAAACAAATTGTGACTGGTCACGTAGTCACAGCAACCTTGAGAGACAAATCAAGCACTGCGCAAAGCAGATTGAGCTGAAGGAGAAAGAAGGCTACGAACTGATCAAAAATAAGGATCGGCCTAGCAAAGTTAAAACAGTATATAACCAAATTTTACAATTCGATATCAACCTAGAGAAGCTACTTGACAAGGGGTGATATCTTCAACAATTTGGAATTCTACGGACGACACAAAATCCAACAACGCGAATTTTTTATCAACTTAGAAGCCGATTTGTTGCCATATATCCACGGCCAGACAAGCATGGCGGATCAACAGGATCGGACTCCTCTCCAAAGCAGGGCTGCAGAGCTAAATGATAAGGTTCCAAGATCTATGGGAGAAAACTACCAAGTTTCAGTTAATAATCAACAAAGGGAAAACCAGGACAACGAGTCCAAAGCGTCTTCCGATAAAAGGGCAAAGAAAGCAGAGAAGCTTGCAGCTCTAGACAAGGAATTTAACACCAAATGCGTCTGAGAAAAATTGAATATGAATTGAAGCAAAAGGAGCTTGAGATGGAGCTGCACCGTTTGGAGGAAAAAGCTCCAACTGCAATAAAAAGCTCCAATGTGCGCTCAAACTGCAAAACGACAAGGAAGCCCTCGATTCCAGATTCTGGTTCTGGTGATGGTGCAGCGCCTAGTATTAGAAGCCGATCGCCTTTCAATTGGAAAAGTCCGAGGGGCAAGGACATCTTCGGCTGGCTCGACCAAGCAGATAAGTTTGCAAACTTTAAAGACTGTAGTTTTGATCATACAAAGAACGGTCAAGAAAACTATCGAGTCAGTTTGATCGAGAAAGCTTATTTAAATCCAGATCCCCAAGCGGCGAGCATTTCAAACTCAACCGTTTACCCGACCGGTCTGAGTGCAACGTACTAAGCAGTAGTAGTCAGCTACCAAAGTTGAAGTTAAACTCTTTCGACGGCAACCCACTCGAGTGGCTGGAATGGTCGAACATGTTTCTAGCAACCGTTCATAACCGTGCCATAGCTGACTCAGAGAAAATGAGCCATTTGAAAACATTGATATCTGGAAAAGCAAGAGCGGCTATAGTAAGTATGGGCTACTCCGGAGATCCATATGGTGATGCTTGGACTTTGTTGGAACGGAGGTTTGGCCGACCTTACCTAATTGTTGAAGCATAACTCAAAACTTTGCGAAATCAACAGGCAAACCGAACGCATGATTCAAAAGCTTTAGTCAGTTATTCAACAACCATCAGTAATGTAGTCAGTGTTCTGAAGCACTACAAATATGAAGGCGACTTGCGATCTAGTGCAACACTGCAAATCATGATTGAAAAGTTGCCACCTAATCTGAAGGAGAAATGGTGGTTCTATGTAGATGAAACCAATGAGGACCAACCAGATCTCTGTCTCCTAGAGATATGGTTATCATGATTGTCATTCGTTTACGAAAGCATGTCACAGCCCCCAGGGGAACGTAAGGAGGATCATCGACGAAATGGGAACAAAACCAAGCAGTTCTCTAAATCCTCGAATTTTAGTGCAAGTTCAAACGTAAAGGAAGTGCAGGCAACGATTAACGATCACTGCCCATTAGCCGATGGAACGCACAGAATTTGGAACTTTCCTTTGTTTAAGAACATGAACGTGAATGATCGTTATGCAGCTGTAAGGAAGCAACGCTTATGTTACGGATGTCTGGGAAAAGGACATGCAATCAAAGATTGTAAAGTCAGCGCTTGTGGTTTAAATGGATGTACCAAAAAGCACAACCGATTGCTACACTCAGAAAACCAAATGGACGAGGGCAATCACTCAGTCAACGTAAGCGCAGCAACAATCAGTCAAAGTAACGAAGTTACGAGTTTTCTTCAGATAGTTCCAGTCTCAATTCAGAGTGGCAGCAACAGGTTAAACACTTATGCTTTCCTCGATAGTGGATCAACGGTATCATTCGTCGACCGAAGCGTTAATGAGAAGTTGCGAGCCAAAGGCACCGATGTTACGGTCAACATAGCTGGCATACACGGAACGAAAAATTTGAAGACAGAAATGGTGCCCATCAAAATAAAGGGACCGCTTTCAAAAGTACATTCGATAGAAGCGTTTGTACACCCGTCAATTTCATTGGGAACCACAAACTACGACTGCAACAAGCTTAAGCAAAACTTCAACCACTTGAACGTTCTCCCAAACAAAACGTTTAATTTGATGGACGTCGGCATCATTCTCGGTCAAGATGCTTACGAGCTACAGAGACCCCTGGACTACAGGATAGGATCACGGAGTGAACCTTTCGCCGTTCTAACAGAGTAAGGATGGGTAGTCAGTGGACCCATGACGGGAAAGAGAAGGCATAATGTTTGTCATTTCGCCTTCACAGAAGATGTGAAAGTGGCTGAGAATATCCAAAAATGGTGGGACATAGAAACCTACGCTACCAAAATTAACGTCGTCAAACAGTCAAAGAAGGAGCTGCAGGCACAAAAGATGCTAGAGAGTACGACGAAGTTTACAGGCGAGCGGTACGAAGTGGGAATGCTTTGGAGTGAACCAGAGCCAAACCTACCAAACAACTACAGCTCAGCCTTGGGTCAGCTTCACTCACTGGAGCCAAGATTCCAAAGGGACCCAAACCTTAAAAGTTTGTATCAACAGTCGATGGATACAGACGTAGAGAAGAGATTCGTAAAGATATTGGACGAGTCCGAAGTGAAAGGCACCTTCGGGAAAGAATGGTATTTGCCACACCATCCAGTGCTAAACCCGAACAAGCCTGGCAAAGTGAGACGTGTTTGCAATGCTGCATCAAAGTAGAAAGGGGTATGCCTAAACGACAAGCTACTAGCAGGGCCTGATCTACTGCATGGTTTGATTGGAACGATTTTCAGATTTCGTGAAAGACCAGTAACCCTAACAGCAGATATCGAATCGATGTTTCTGCAAGTGCAAGTTCCCGAGCAGGATAGAAGTTGCTTGAGGTTTCTATGGCGCCCAAGAACTAATGAACCTGTTCAAATATACGATTATCAGCGTCACGTGTTTGGAGCTAAGAGTTCTCCAACTTGCGCAAACTTTGCTCTCAAACGAGTGGGACTCGATAACGAAGAAATGTATCCAATTGCATCAAAAGCAATACAAAACAACTTTTACATGGACGATTTCATCAAATCAGTAGAAACCCATGAAGAGACAATCGAAAACTTCAAGCAGTTGCGACATCTTCTTTCGCAGCATGGATTTCAACTAACAAAGTGGATAAGCAACAGCGATGAGGTTTGCAAAGGAATCCTAGTCGACTTGAAATCAATCAGCAACACGAAGCAAGTCGAAGTGGAACCCAAAACAGAGGGATTTTCAGTGCTTGGACTACAATGGACTGTTACTGATGATAGTCTTCAAGTCTGCCGAGGTACGAACAAGGAAGTTGAAGCCCCTATAACCCACAGGAAAGTTCTGTCACTGGTATCTTCAGCATTCGACCCCATCGGATTGATTGCTCCGTTCAGTGTTCACATGAGACGACTTCTGAAGGGCATCTGGACTAAGAATGGGCAACATTGGGACAACCGGATGGAGCCTGGTGAAGAAGCAGAGTTCTTGAGGTGGAAGGAACAACTTCCAATTGTAGCTGAAAAAAGCATTGGCAGAAGATACTTCAACAGAGAGAGGGATAAAACCGAACTTCATGTGTTTGCTGATGCATCTGAAGACACAATGTGTGCAGTGGCCTATCTTAGATCCCGTCCAAAGGAATACTCAGTCCACTTAGCATTTGTAATTGGAAAATGCAGAGTAGCACCGATGAGGCATCTTTCAATACCACGAATGGAATTACAAGCAGCAGTCATGGCAGTACGGTTGAAGGAGCAGATAGTCAAGGAGCACGAAATCAAGATACAATGTTGCAGTTTTTGGTCGGACTCAACAACAGTACTGCAGTAGACATACACAGCTCCCAACAACAAGTGTTTGTGGCCAATCAAGTGGCTGAGATATTGGATACAACTGATGTTTCACAGTGTGAGCGGTATCAACAACCCAGCAGACATTGGCACGAGAGCGATCAACATTGAAGAATTCAGGAGGAGTGAGTGGCTCATTGGGCCGGCCTGGTTAAAACGACCAGAAAGGGAGTGGCCAGAGCAGGTGAATATTGTTTCTGCCTCAAATGAAGATAACTAACCTTCATCAGTCTTCATGACACAGGTTGAAGAAAAGAAAGCAGTTATTCAGTGGGAACGATTCAGTAATTTTAGCAGACTAGTAAATACAATGGCATACGTAGGGCGGGCATTCAGCAAATACAAACCCGCAACACTGTTAGTCAGTGTTGAAGAAAAGGAAAAAGCAAAAGCAATCATTTTCAAGTTACTCGAAAAGTTACAGTTTGGTGAAGAGATGAAGTCTCTGAAAGCTGAAAAGGAATACCCAAAAAGCAGCAAAATTCTACAATTCTCACCATTCCTGGATGAGGAAGGAATTATTCGTGCCAAAGGCAGAATAGGTAAAAGTCAATTGGGCTTTAACGCGAAACATCCAATATTGTTACATTGGAAACATCATGCAATTGAATTGTTCTTGCGAAACGAGCACAAGAACAATCAACACGAAGGCACAGAGCATGTCAGAAACATAGTTCAGCAGAAGATGTGGATCCTAGGCATACGAAACGCCTTACGAGCAATCAAGAACAAGTGTGTTACCTGCAGAAAAGGTAGAGCAGAAACGATAACACCAGTTATGGCAGATCTACCCGAAGAGCGGTTAGATACTTCAACAGCCTTTACAAATGTTGGAGTTGACTACTTTGGCCCTTTCACTGTGAAGATTGGGCGAAGAAACGAAAAGCGATGGTGTTGTCTGTTCACATGTCTAACTGTGAGAGCGGTGCACATAGAAGTGGTACCCAAATTAGACACGGATAGCTGTCTCAATGCAATCTTGCGATTTATTGCACGAAGAGGCAAACCCAGTACAATTATCAGTGACAACGGAACAAACTTTGTTGGAGCTGAACGAGAGTTTGCAGAGTACGTTGCTGCATGGAACAAAGAACGGATCGAGGAACATCTAATTCAGCAAGGAATCAGATGGAAGTTAAACCCACCTGCAGCACCCCACTTTGGAGGGGTATGGGAACAGTTGGTCAGAAGTTGCAAGAAGGCAATGTATGTAGTTTTGGGGAACAGATCAGTCACAGAGGACGTTTTTTCAACAACGATGTGTATTGTGGAACAAACATTGAATGCGAGACCGTTGACTCCCGTGAGTTCAGATGATAATGACCTAAAAGCACTGACCCCCAATCACTTCTTGCTTGGCACCACGAATGTTTGCCTACCATACCTACCATGCGCAGAAGAATTCGTTGATCATCGAAAAGTCTTTCGACAAACTCAAGCCTATGCAAATCTCATTTGGGACAGATTTCGAAAAAAGTATCTGCCAACATTGAACAACCGGCAAAAGTGGCGATCAACAGCGAACGAAAGCCTTACACGGCGATCTCGTTTGGTTGATCGAAGACAGTGACCAGCGAGGATATTATAATCTGGATCGGGTCACGGAGACCATCGAAGGGTCCGACGGAGTGATTCGATCAGCGAAAGTTCGAACGAACGATGGAGTTTACAAGAGACCAGTTGTGAAGCTCGCTCCTGTGTTAACAAACAGTAAAGGAAAACAGGGCCGGCGATGTGAAGTCCGAGCATTAATGATTTCCTCAAACATTCATTTCATTAAAACAATTTTTATGTCAAAATATTTTGTTTCTAATTTTCATACATTTGTAAATGTGTAAAAAGATCCCCCAAACGTGTGAACAGGCTGACCGGGTTAAAGTCTTAACAAAACGAGGTCACTGAAACTGCTGTATACCAAAATTGCGTTTTACACCTGGTAACAACGAAGTGTTAGTTTGACTTTCCTAAAAAATCACAGCTGCTGCCACTTATACAGAAGTGAAGCGAAAGAACTAGGCTCGTGAAATTCCGCATAGATCTGATTCCACACACTTCAAAGCTGAATAAAAGTAGGTGTGTGTGTCGCAGATTGCTGTGAACAATCAGAAAATTAAGCCTGAGCTTTGTTGTGATCATAGAAACCGGGTTCAGTTTTGTGGAAAAAACGGGAGCTCCAGCTTCAGCAGAGAACCCAGAGATTTTAGTTGAAGTCAGGTTGTCTTTGAAAGAACTAAGAAAACTATTTCACAAGAAAAATCCAGTCTGCCTAAACGTTCAATCTTACTTGAGCAGTAAAATACTGTGTCTTGCTAACGTGAAACTTGAACTTTATCTCATCATCGATTTGGTCGTGAAGGTTTGATTAACTTGACAGAAAGGAAATAAAAGAACCAATGTTAGCTGAACAAATGGGTGACAAAAATTTCTCTTCTTTGACCAGACGAACTACTTGTAATCAGTTCGTTGAAAGTAATAGGCGGTGAAAGATAGATTTTCAGTTCACAGACTTGAGTTTTCCTAACCAAAAAGCTAGATGCTACGTCGTCTCTATGGCTTCGGCCCCAGTGACTAACGAAGGACCTCTGTTTTGACCAACAATTCAAGTCCGCTTACGGCAAAAGACGGGTTCTCCTCTGTGAATTGTGTTCTCTTCTGAAACCGAATGTACCCCCTTAGATTCGTTTATAAACATAAACAGTGAGCAACCTATAGGGATACAAATTTTGGTTTTGAATAGCCCCAAACTGAATTATTGGGTTATTAAACAAAACTCAGAAAAAGTTATTTGATTATTTAATTACTGAGAAGTTCCAGCAATTGAGTTGATTATTCAGCAAAACTGAACGATTAGTTATTTGGACTAATAAAACAACGTTTAATGCAACGGTAATTTACAGAATAACGGATATAAAGTTCCAAAAGCGAACTGCACAACTTAGTATCCCGACAGCTTGTAAACCGCTAATAACGAACTGGGCGGTATAAAACTTTCCTTGTCATTGATAGGAAAGCAGCCGTTACACCAAGAAACCATTAGTTAAACTTTTAACCGGTACAGACATTACATCATAACTCGCAGGAAATGGTTTTGAGCCTGTTTTTACTGAGACCACACCAACTGAATCTTTCATTCGAGAGATTAAGTCATTGGAATACAAAACGTATTACAAATGAAAGCAAAACAAACGAAATCCATAAAACTTTACAAAAACAGGTGATCAAGGCCACAAAAACCATGAGCTTAACTCTGAAGCCATAAAGTAAGTTTGTTGTACCTCAATTTTTAAAAAAAATTTCTGTCATTAATTCAGACCTAAATTGAAACTGTTATCAGTATTTCACATAAAAGCTATAGATATAGCAATTTGAAGAGAAGGCGGAGCCCAATAAAAATCAACTTTTTAACGCAACGATACATGGCGAGATCAAGGTCAGCCCTGATATTGCTGCGCTTCTAAGAAAACACTCAATTGTTCAAATGGTTCAGACATATTTTTTCAGTATATTAATAATGATTAATGTGTTTTGTATAACTATCAAGTTTAAATTAGCAAAAAACTGCCAGAATTACAATTCCAAAAGACTCTCAAAGTCAGTGGGAGTACAACTAGCTCTCTTTTTGAGTATACAAAGAATATGACTGCAATTTTAAGGTGTCTATTTCCGGCGAGTTTAAAGAAAATGGGCTAAAATACTATTTGGTCTCATTATTGACGAAAAAAGTTTGAAGTTTGAGAAATTAAATCATAAATTCTGGCCAGCATGATCGGATCGAACACAATTCAGCAACCCTCCGCTATTTTTAAAAATAAAATCAATCCCACTGCCGTTAATTTTAAACATATTTTAGCAAAATTGACAAAGAATTAACAGAAATACGCAAAATGTGAATAGAAACAACGGAATATCGTCTCCTATTCTGAAAATCTAAACCTCGATAACTCCATGTAAAAAGCAAATATAGCCGGCAGATTTCCGGAAAATAGCCGCGATAGACGCTTGAGGCCTTCCATGAAATGAAACAACTAAAGAGATCAGATAGACAGATCGAGTACCAGTCCCTTAATAGATCCCTTAATAAATTTTTGGGTTAGATTTGGACTGCCATTTTTATGAGACACATAAGCTCTATAAAGAGAAAGCCTCAATAGGGCTTTTCAATAATAGGATCTTTTCCGTTTGTGCCCCCTCAGCATAGTGGGCTCTTATTATTTGCACCCCTAAGTTGCACGTGCAATTTTTTTTACATAATGGCTTACTATGCAATGATACGTGCTTTTATAACTGGGGGCGCATTACTTACTGGGGGCACAAACGGAGAAGATCCCAAAAATAATATTCGGAATCAAAAACTCAGGACTCTGATAATTAAGAAGTAGGGCATATATGTTTGGCACTACTTAGATGCATATTATTGACCTTTAACAAGTAAATGTTCATAAAATTTAAAGTTCCATAAGTGAGTTCAGAAGTCATTTTTGTGAGTGCGGTAAGCCATTGAAAAAGTCAATTCCAATAAGTCAGGGTAAGACGAAACAAAAATCTGTTAGACGAAGTAAAAAACATAGCAGGGCAACTCCTGATGTACAATTCAAAGAAGTATCGTTGACTAAACAGAAAACTAGACATGGAGCGGACCATGAATGTGTTGGGAAAACCATTTAGCAAAAATCCGATCCAAAAAATTGAAAAAAAAACAGTAAAAATCAAAGTGAAATTTCCGCATGTGAACAAAGCGAGAAATCGAATTTTTGTTCAAACACCTTTTTCTCACTCTACTTTAAATTTAGAGAGAAAAAATTTTACGCCGCAAAACCACTCGCTTTCTGCTCCACTTCCTGTTTCGGGTATGACCAAAATACCTACTCCAATTGGAATTCAATAATCATGAAAATGTGTGAACAGATCTTTAAAAAAACATAGCCGGAAGAATTCAAAAAACGACTGGAAAGAGAAAATTGCCTATATTTATGACTAAACAAGTATTGTGAACCCTGAACCTCTGCAAATTTCATAAAAATTAGGAGGAAAAATAGAAATAGCTTTGAAAAACTTAAAACAAGTTGAAAAAAAAACTAGAAAAACTTAAGACTTTTTTTAATAGTACAAGGAAACATCAAGTCGAATAACGTTCCTTTGCAATTAGAGCAATGGAAAACTCGCAAAACAATGGGCAAGTCATAATTGGCAAAGAAACTTGTCTAGGATTAAAAAAAGAAAAACTGCAAAAAAAAATAAGAAAAATGGTTTAAAATTTCTCAATTTTTCTGTCAATTCTCCTACTATAAAAATGACATATACCGAGAAAACATTAGCCAATTGCTATTTGATTTTTTTAAGTAACAAACTTCTATTCAAATCCCACTTAAAACATTAAAAGAAAAAACAGGCAAAAACATTAAAATTTGTCTAAAAATCAGCAAAACTGATCAAAAACCTCCAAAACTCATAAACTCAAAGTAACTACTTGAAACCTTCAATTTCTATCAAAACAAGCCTAAAACTAATATAATATCATAACACACAGCCGTCAAAAGCTGCAAAAAAACTGCTTTTAATAGCCGCACCTGAACAAAAAAATTTCCCTTGCTTAGCGAAATTTTTTTCACTCAACAATTTTTCGCTCTCTCGAAAACAGCGGTATAAACAAAAATACGCTCTCTTTTTGCACAGCTTTTTTTGTGCAGCACCAAAATACTCAAAATTTTTTCACGCGTTTCATTTCCCTCTTCAAAAATCACTCCAATTAAATTGATTAAAGAAAAGGACTTCTCCAATACTTCTCTTCGAGTCGTAAAAAAGATAGCGCCCCAATACAATTCAAATTCTTTGAAATGTAAAAATTTAAGAGCGCTATAATAGCCGCCTGGAATTGAAGACGCGGATATTAAAAATCAAAGAAATCTTTTTATTTCCATATTCTACGCTGAACGGGTTTTCTAGTGATACTACTCACAACTCTCTATGATGAGTAAATCCTTCGGCCAAAATTGACTGAGCAAAAAAACCCAAATGAGTATATAGTTCCTCCCCCCACTAAAGTGGGTCGGAGCTAAAGTGGGTCGGTTTCCATCTCTTGTTAGATTTGACTCTATTAGATTTGACCAAAAAACATTTGAAACCCTCATACAAAATTAAAAATCGGTAATGTGTTCAAGGAAAAAAAATTCAAAATGAGTGCGAACAAAATAATCTTGCAAAACATCAGATCGGTCTGTTAAAATTTGAACGAGTTTGAAGTGACTGAGCAAAAAAACCCAATTGAGTATATAGTTCCTCCCCCCACTAAAGTGGGTCGGAGCTAAAGTGGGTCGGTTTCCATCTCTTGTTAGATTTGACTCTATTAGATTTGACCAAAAAACATTTGAAACCCTCATACAAAATTAAAAATCGGTAATGTGTTCAAGGAAAAAAATTCAAAATGAGTGCGAACAAAATAATCTTGCAAAACATCAGATCGGTCTGTTAAAATTTGAACGAGTTTGAAGTGTTGATGAAACTACAGGTGAGGCAGCCTTTGGCAATATGTTTGACAAAAACGTGAATCAAGGATCAGTCTAACACAAAATGCATTAACCTTGATTGCTACCAGGAGATTGCCCAGCAATCGCAATACCTCAAAAGGAGTAGGGGTTGGGTTCTTTGTAAGGATGGATTTACAACAAATCATTATTAAAAAATTTAGCTGTACCAGTATTCAAATTTTATCTGTGAAAATCAACAAAAAATTGGCAAAAATTTTTTATTAACAGTGATCTATATCAAACCGGATACAAGTATAAATGAAATATCTGAAACTTTTAAAATAATTTTTGAAAAACAGACTCCGGAACCGGAACAGTTGCACATTGTCTGCGGAAATTTTAAAATTGACCATAGTAGCAGAAACATCAATCTTACAAAAAACAAAAGACAATTCTTACAACTTAAGCAATATGACAAACGTTGGGTGCACTAGAGAAACAACAGAGTTTACAGCTCGAAGACATTAGAAATTGAAATCATCAAGTCTGCAGTAACTGATCACAGTACTGTCCAAATAGCTTTTTCTGATTACGTTCAAAAGAGTGTACCACCGAAAAACAAAGTTTACAGAGATTGGGCCGTTCTTGAGAACCACTTAACTTTAGAGAAAATGGTTTTTAAATTAAGAGACAAATTAGGCAGACTTATGCTGCAATTTTATGCTTTGGATTGTGATCTCGCTTTTGTAAATTTCCAAGAAGCCATCATTGAGGAAGTTGACAATTATATTCCATTGAAAATTAAAACCTTTTCAGTAACCAAATTGGGTTGACAACAGTATAAAAATTTAGCAGCAAAAAAACAGTTTTTTCCAAACTTATTGAGACACCCAAAATAAAAAAAAACAAGGAAAATTTCAATAAAATCAGGAAGACAATTCCAGCAAAAAAACAATTCCAACAAAAAACAATTCCTGCAGCTTTTTTAATACAATGAAAACATTGAGTGGAAATTTACGAAAATAAAAAGAAGAGTTTTTTGAGAAAGCGATTGAAAGTTTTAATCTTTACTTCACAACTATCGGAAAAATTTTGTCGAATAAAATAATTGACCCTGGACAAAAAAATTGAAGACAAAAAAGAACTCTAAACAGCTTGTTTTTTGACCTCAATTAATGAAGCCGAAATATCACTAGTCATTAAGAAATTGAAAAATAAAAGTAGCACTGATTTTGACGGACTCAATAACTTTACAAAATAACATAAAAATTAGCATATGCTATATTTCCTACATTGACGTTTTTAGTCAATAGGTGTTTCCAAAAATGAAACTTTCCAAAATGTTTGAAAAAAGCAGCAGTACTTTTAATACATAAGTGCGGGAATGCATACGAAGCAGAGAACTACAGGCCAAATAGCTTATTACCAACGATCGGAAAAATCCTAGAGAAAATACTCTGTGATCGAACGACGACATTCCTTGAGAAATATGATTTGCCTAATAAAAATCAATTTGGCTTCCGAAAAAAAGGGACTAATGATGCATTAGTTAATTTCCTCGAGGAGATCACAGAAGACTGGGAAAATGGATTCAAAGAAGTGAAAGTTGTCTTCATAGATATGAAGAAAACATTTGATACAATTGAACAAAATTTGCTCCTGGAAAAGCTAGAAAACATAGAAAGAAGAGGAATTGTACAAAAATTACCGAAATCCTATCTGAGTGACAGACAGCAAGGCATCAAGTCGGTCAAGTTTAGGTCAGATTTCCTACCAATAGAGTATGGAGTGCCCCAGGGCTCGGTGCTGGGACCACTGCTCTTTATAGTTTATTTAAATGATTTTCTGGAGTTCTGCGGCGACTCAACTGCATTTTTGTTTGCTGATGACGCTGTTTTGAAACAAGATGCGTATTCAAGTAAATAAAAACTTGAGGAGTCAATCGAATTTGTAGCCGTTTTGTTTTGCGAAACAACTGGACACTCAATTTAGAAAAAACGCACCTTGTGAATTTGAAAGCAATCAGAAAATCTTTTCAACAAGAGATAATTTTGCAGAACGGTGAGATCAGTCAAAAAAACGTCTTTAAAATACTCAGGAGTACATATTGATGAAAAACTTGTCTGTTTTATAAGTTGAGATCAATTTTAACATTTGCACAGCTTCTTGTAACATATACATTTATGTACAACCAATACTAAATTATGGTGTTTTGGTTTACGGAACCAGTAGCAAGACATCACTTCTACCTCTAGAAACAAAAATAAATCGCCAGATTCATCTTCAAAAAAAAGCGGAGTCAACACTGCAAAATCAAGAAAAGTATAAAACACATTCGATCAAAGACTTGCACATTTTTGAACTGTTTAAAAAATTAACAGAGATACTAAGATCGGAATTCGAAATAAATAGTGTAAAATTTCTTATAACAAAGAAAGAAATAGAGTCAGTTGAGTCAAAGAACATCATCCCGTCAGTTAAAAAGTTCAAACGCGGTTAGTGGACTTAGCCCTAAACGACTAGGAGTAAAAAAAAAGAAAATTGTTGAATTTTATTTTAAAATTTAAATCCACTTTCATTTCAGAAAAACAAATCTTGAGTAAATATCAATTGAAATGTTATCAGTATAGTTTTAGAGATAATTACATTAGTAATAACCAACAAATATTTTCGTTATTATATTAAGCCGATCATTTCAAATCCTTTGCATCTTAAGCATTTGACAATCTGTCTTGAAAGTTTCTTAGTACGACTACTGGCATCACTTGACGAGGACCATCGGACCTTTTGATGACCTATCAAGTAAGTGGCGGTTCTGTGCGGCCTGGTTTGTACAGCAATGCTAACTTACTTGAAAACAATTCATTATTGTTATTATAAAAAGGATTCACCCAATAAATTACGCCACCTAGCGCCAAAAATCAAATATTTCGGTGTTAATCCACAAAGGTTTACAGAGAAAGACTCACATCACTGCAATATTGGCTTCAAACTTTTTTCCAGCTACAGTCAGATGTCTTAATATAATAAAAGTTTAATTAGCATTACCACTGTCATAGTACAAAACCATGCTTAGACAAAACGTTTTTCTTTGAACCACTTTATAAGTTTATGCAGAGGTTAAAGGATAACTAGGAACAGATTATTATGATAATAAATGACAAAATTAATTTTGTCAATTTTTTAGTGTCCATTACTGCTGACATTTCTTGTTTTGCTTTTTGATCTATTTCGGATTCTGAAGCAAACATCACTGCAATTCTTGAATACCTGAAAAATTTAATTAGAAATTGTTATATAAGGATAAACATTGTCATGTAAAAGATATACAGAAAACATTTTCAACATGAAATCCTGAAAATTTTTTTATAGTACTTAAATTTTTAATGAAACTGATTTTCCATTTCACAGATTTTCCATTTCTCAGCAAACTCGAACAATAATTGGTGCAACAACATGCGTTGAGTTGCACACAGTCTGACTGAAACAATTTTTTATGAAAAAGGTGAGGAAATTGGTCCTTATTCACTGCTCAATTTTTTTTAAAAGGCGTGCTCGTTTTTTGTTAATTTATGGAGAGTGATAGTTTTATTTTTTTTCGATATACCGGGATACCGAAATCCAAACTATGCATAGCGCTCAACTAAATGTTTCACTCGTATATCTGACCGTGCCAAATTATCAAGTATGACTCTAATGACGTGAAGAAAGTAGCTGCTACTGTTTTAGAAAAAAGATTTTCCCTGTTATTAAAAATTTTGAAAAAGTTAGATTATTGGCACCCAGACCATACGCATGAGTGGTTTTTACATGGTAGCAGTCATTGGTTGCGATATAACAGTATCAATAAGAGAAATTTCTATGTACAACAGTTTCCACCAGATTTTGAACCTAAGTTGATTATACTAACAACGCAGAATTTATCTTTCTTCCTTTTCAGCCATTTTTTGACCTTGTATCCATTTTGTTTGTACCATAAGTAGTAAACTGGAGCGTTGATTACAATTATTACCATAGTTATAACTAGGCAGCCACCTGTTCCAGGCAACGCCCAAGATGTGTCGTCCGAATGTCTGTCATTATCTGTTTTTGAGAATATAGAGGTCTTTTCATCACTTTCTATATTCATTTTCAACTTTGAATCCCCATTATTAAGTTTTGAGTTTCACCAGACATGGAGTCTTAGGTTTCAAATTGGCTAAAAGTTGAATATCCTCAGTCAATGTTCTTAACAAAATTTTCGAGACTTTCACATTTTTATTTCTTTCAAAATTCCTAGAAATGCGTAATTTTTTTCAAATCCCTCAGAACGTATTTTACTTTCGGAGAGGAAAATCGATAACAGCAATTTTCGCTATTTGAGCGATTGCTTTAAATAAAACAGATATATCAAATTTTGTAGAATTACTAGAGATTTTTTTAAATGTCAAGTGGTCAGTTCAACAAAACAGATAATGCCCTGGAACGTTTTCTCCTTGTCGGCATATCGGGGCAACTGCACTGTGCTAAACCACCTCCAGACACGACACAGTCACATTCGGGTCTCTCACAGCCGAGGTATCGACAGTCCAGGAGCTGCAAATCGAATACCTTGATGGGAATCCTGAAAATTTTAGAGAATAGTTACCCGGCACATGAAACGAAAAGGATTAACGTCGGACGCTTTGGCTGGCTCTGCTAGCCGCTAGCTTGAATTCGCAGTTTTCAATTAGCAAAAAGGTTTTTTTGGATTATGTTTTTCACAAACTACGTGGTGGGGAATAGTGATGGAGAGAAGTTGAAGTACATAATTTCATCAATCCAGGCAAGCCGCCTAGCAATCTGTAGTTATAGTTGGAGTACTCACTCATCATACTTCTGATATTCATCAACCCGCTCTGGTCTGCATTTGTACAGACCAACGTCATCAAATTCCACCTTCTTGACCGTAAGAATGCCATCGTCGTCAAGTTTGTAACGGAAGTCATCGGTTCCTATTGAGATCCACTGGCCATCGGGATTTGTGAAGAGAGACCGAACTGCGACACTATTGGAATCATCACTACTTGATTCGGTTCCTACACGAGCTTCTAATTTATGCTTTTAATTTCTTGGGGGAAAATGGAAACAAGAGAGGAATCGAGATATTTCGTCGTATTTCTGGAACTTTTTTCACTTAAAATTTAATCAACTCTTGCGCAATAAAATTTGGGTACTTTGGGAGATTTTTTAAACTGTGCGGAAAGGTCAGAAGATCTTATGAGACACTAAATAGAAATCTTGAGACCTCACAAAAGCTTATAAGAGATTTTTCACTAAAAGCTGCTTTTTCACTAAGATTTAAAATCCTGGCTTTTTCTTTTACCTTTTTCTCCTAATTTTACTTTTCAAAATTTCCTTTAAATCCCTTTCCTCCTTAGCGATAGCTTTGTAACTTGCTTAAGATTTAAAATCCTGACTTTTCTTCTTAATCCCGACTTTTCTTTTACTTTTCTTCCAGTTTTATTCTCATCTTCAAAAGTCTTAAGCTCAAAAGTCTTTACTTTTTGCTCAGTTTTATCCCTCATCTTCAAAGTCTTATTAGAAAATTTTTCGAGAAGTCAGAGCCTCTTTGAGGCTGAGTTTTAAAATGAGCCAAATTGAAAGGCTTTTATCTGAAGCCAGAATGACGGCAGAAGAATCAACTCAAGACGAAAGCGATTTTACTGAAGTAAGGACTAAAAGAAAACGCTTCAGAAAAGTGCCAACTCCCATCGACAACGTAAGACCAATGATTGTTTCAATTGACCCAAGACCATCACAAATTCAGTTTGCAAAAGCAATCAGGTCGAAGTTTCCAGCCGTCAAGATCAAGCAAATAAGAGAACTGAGGAACAATACCGACTTCTTTATTCAGCCAGAGGACCTCACTTCAAGAGAATGCTTGATGCTGTCACTAAATCTAAATCAGGCCTTTCCAAATGCCAAAGTGAACGCCAGGAATACACTTCCCAAGCTTAAAACTAAACCAAGTTTCGTCATTGTAAATGTTCACCACAGCATTACTGAAGATGAGGTAAAGGAAGAACTTTTAAATAACAACGCAATGAACGTCACCAAAGTTTCACGAATAACAAGTCGAGCAACGGGCCAGCCAACAAAATTAATACGCGTGATCACGGAATCCAACAATCAAGTCAACGCAGCTCAAAAACATGGCGTCAAAATAGGTTGGCAGCTATACCGATGTGAAGCAAGCCGCGAACCACCACATGTTATGCAATGTTTCAAATGCCAGAAATTTGGCCACTCAGCAAGGGATTGCACTAATGCAATTCGATGTCTTCGCTGCTCGGAAGATCATAGTGTAAAAGAATGCAATGTTGCAAAAGAAAATGCCAAATGCTCAAACTGTGGTGGTGCTCATGCTACAGTTTATCGAGGCTGTCCAGCATATCAGCATAAGTTAGCAGAGGCCACAAAAAAGATAAATGAGAACAAATTCTGAGCCGTAACTAATAAACAGAGCTCTCAAGCAAAGACTGACCTAACGCCATCGACTGAAAAAATTGCTGTTCTAGTAGCTGAAGTCCTGAGCAAGATACGAACAGTTCTTAACACTATGTCCTACAGTGACATAATAAATATTGTCTCTAACAGCGCCTCACGTATCTTCAATGAAAAAATTGATGGCCAGAGAATACATGACAGCATAAAAAGCGCAAATACAACTCCTGTTATTTCAATTCAAACAAACAATTTACCAAACAGCCAAAACTTTTCGCAAAATGGATAAGCTCAAGATTTTGCAATGGAACTGTCGCGGACTAAACAACAAAATAAGTGATCTGATTTTGTTTTCAACAGAAGAAGAAATAGATGTAATTTGTGTAAATGAAGTTAAGAACTGGAAAAAAACAACCTCCCTCAACAACTACATTGTTGCATCGGAAACCTTCAACAACGGTCATCATGGCTCTGCTATCTTAGTGAAGAACAGCATTGTTATCAAAAGAATAGAACCAGTAGAAAAAGAAACTGATAGCAATGGAAAAACACTAGAAATACCTAAAAATTGCCTTAAGTTGCCCTCTTTCGATAATTTTTGGATAATAACTGCTTACAATTCCCCTGGAAAGCTACTCTCGACCGATAAAATATTTTCAGGAAAGTTGAAAAATGTCTTCATATGTGGCGACTTCAATGCTCCCCACCATGAACTAAACTGCTCCTACGATTCTGAAAATGGGGAAAAACTCCTATATATTATTGACGAGGGCACTTTTAAACTGCTGAACAACGGTTATCACACCTATCAGTCGTTTGATGGAAAATGCAAAAATATGTTAGATCTGCACTTCTGCGATAATTCACTTTTTGCGCATTTTAACAACTTTCAAGTATCAGAAGATTTAGGCAGCGATCACAAAGTTACAATTACGACCCTGAACCTGAGAAAAGGTGAAGTTTTTCAACTAAAATCAAAAATCGACTACAGAAAGTTTAGAGAACATGCAAGAAAATTACACAGATCATCAAATCTCTGGCCTGTGAAGTATCCAAAAAAGAATGAATTAAATAAATTTAGAACCAGTTTAATTGAGTTAATACACAAATCTCTGGAAGACTCCTGCATTAAAAAGAAAGAGCTCCCCTACAGTGTTGAGACGCAAAAACTGATTAAAATGAGGAGAAAAAGGCGAAGAGAGCTCAAAATAGCAGTTGGCGATCACTATACCTCTTTAAGAACGGAGATAAATTACCTACAGAAAGAAATTAAACGATCAATGATGCGATCAGAAGACAGAAAAAGAGCAAAGGTCTTGGAAAGTGCATGTGATAAGGGTAGCAAAGGCTTCTGGAAAGCAATAAAAGAACTAACTAATAAAAACGAGCCCAAACAAAAAACAGCAGAATACCCAAAATTATTCTATAAAGATTGTGTGGTGGTCACCGACAAGGAGAAAAGTGAAATGTTTAAACAGCTGCTAAAGGACACAATGAAAAATCACGAAACGGACTCATCAATAATTTCTGAACACTGCGACAATATTGAAAATGAAACAGAAGCAAAAATAAATACAAATGAACATGCTGAACAACTGGGCATTGTGGTTACCACAAAAGAATTTGATGAAATCTTGAAAGAGACGAGAAAAACATGCCCTGGGCCGGACAAAATCTGCTACAAAATCCTTGAAGAATTACCCAAGAATGTTAAAACCCTTGCTTGTCTCCTCATATCTAGCTCCATAAACAACTCCTTTGTTCCATTTAACTGGAAAGAATCCCAGATAAAAATGATACCAAAGCAAAACAAAGACCGATCAAAGGCTGAAAACTACCGACCCATTAGCCTTACAAACTGCATAGCCAAAATATGTGAAACTGTTGTAGAAAATATTGTTATGGAATATTGTGAAAGCCAAAATATATTCGGCGAGACTCAGAGTGCTTACAGGAAACACCGCTGCACAACAGACAACCTCATTAAACTCACTCAGCACGTCAGTGAAGCCTTTCAGTGGTCCGAAATGGTTGGTTTCGTTTGCTTGGATGTCGAAAAAGCGTTCGATGCTTTATGGCGCCTAGGACTCGTGCACAAATTAAACTCGATAGGGCTAAAGTATTCGGTCATAAGATGGATAAATTCATTCTTGTCGCAAAGGAATGTCTTTGTGAAGATAAACTCCACTGTCAGTGATAGATTCAGCCCGACAGCTGGAGTACCTCAAGGGAGCGTAATTGCTCCCATTCTCTTTCTCATTTACGTCAGTGGTTTGCCGCAAATAAAAGCCCAGATCTCACAGTTCGCTGACGACTTTGCCCTCTACTATAGGTCACGATCCCCGAAATTAATCGAAAAACATCTCCAATCATCACTGAATAGTCTAATTAATTGGTGCGACTCATTGAAAATCAAAATTAACCCAAATAAAACTCATTACCTGATCTTTAAAAACCCCTCAAAGAAAGAATCTTCTCTAGAGCTCAACATTAAAGGAATTACCATTCAGAAGACACAATCGATAAAATTCTTGGGTATCATTCTTACTCCAAACCTCAAATGGAATGAACATTGCAAAGATTTAATACGAAGAGCGAACAGCAGGCTATTTCAACTCTGGAAGCTTAGTAACCTAAACGTTAACGAAGAAAGCCTAATTTTGGTTTACAAATCTTGGATCAGACCACTCTTTCTGTACTCAAATGCTTGCTGGCTGGATCAATCGCATGCCCTTATCAATAAAATACAAAACGTTCAAAACCGAGCCCTACGAATTTGCCTTCGAAAACCATGATGGTATCAGACTCAAAACCTCCACGAAGAGGCAAACATGAAGCCAGTCAGAGAAATGCAGATTGAACTGGCCAACAGGTATATTCAAAGGGCATTCCAGAGCAACATACTGTCTGTATCAGAGCTGATATATAAGAAACGACAGTGCCCGCTCAACTCTTGCAAAAGCACTCTTGATCATCTAAATTACTAAATATCACGGCCGCATACGCAATAGACTAGTGGCTAAGATGACTGCTCAGAATAGTGACCGACTAAACAAAAGGAGGATCAATCCCAGTTTAATCTGGGAAATTCAATATAAAAGATCTTCATCTTTCAAACAACAGAAATGGGATCAATGACTAAAGAAAAACAAAAACTAAGAGAGGAAAGCTAAGGAAACAGGGGAAAAATACAACAATAAACAGGAAAACAAATCTACAGATAGTGCAAATGAAAAACTGGCAGTCGGATAACCAAAAGTAGCTGTCGAGTGGCACAGTTGCGAAGAGCACAAAAAAAGGATTAATGATGTAAACACTACTACGGTTCGAGTCCAACTCCAGCAACTTTACATTTATTTTATTGAGGCGTTTCCTCCATCCAATAAACTGCATCAAAATTTTAACGTCTTGAAAAACAGGAAAGTGGCTCAGTTAACAACAGCGCGTGGATTATCAACAAAAGAATGAACATTTCTTTTCTCCGACCCGGGTTCGAATCCAGCTCAGTTGCCTCCAACTTTCCTTATTATAATTAATTTTTTTACCGCTATATTAACAATATGAAAAACAACAGAACCATCAGACGTGTTAAATGTATTCGGCCAGCCGCTCGCTTAGTCAATTCGGGGCCAAATACAACTCAGTCTTTGCCATTCTCTCTGACCATCTCATTCAATTGTCTTCATCTGTTTGGCCAGCCGCTCGCCTAGTCAATTCAGGGCTGAACAGATCACAGCTGTCATCAATATCTCTATGCTTAGCTACTGACCAACACTTACGCCTTCTTTCGAAGCCTCTCATTTCTACTTTATTGAAAACTATTTTACTTTTTCACTCAACACTCCACTGATTTAAAAGGAAAACGTCTTTGAGATTAAACAAAAACATTAACTCTTGTGCTGCGCGTGGTTTGGTTTCAGTGGTTTTATGGTTTAGGTTAGCGTAGCACTTTTATTGATCAATTTCTTAATTCTGTCACTTTTATGTTAATGCGTTTTTCCAGTCAGAAACAACGCTTTTGTTTATTCTGTTTCTCCCTCTCTTCATTAATCATAATCGTTCTTTTTTTTCCTCCTCAATCTTTTCTTTCTCGACAACGAAGCAGGACTATTTGAAATCAGGGACACCAATCTAAGCCCTATCTATAATTGAATCGAGCAGACAGCAACATATTTGAATGAAAGCTGATTTTTTTTTAACATCATACATGACAATTAGCGCGGACCGCTAAAAAAAACAGCACAACTGGGAGCTTCGGTTCGAAACCGTTCAAGTCAGTTTGTCGATCTCCGTTTTAAACTTGCAACGACTTAAACATTGAAAGAACAAAGCTTTGAAACGAAAATCTTGCAGAAAAATAAGTCAACTTAGTGCAGTGAACTATCACCTCGAAGAAACAGAACATCAAGAAGCGTGGGTTCGAATCCCACCCACGCCCATCGAGCATTTAAAGCTTTCCCATTCAATTTTATTTTATTTTTTTTGTTGTAATTTATCATACTTACCTGAAGAAACTATCACACTCATTTTAAACAATTTCCACGAGGCTAGCCAAGAAAACGATCCAATAGCGTTTGTATACGTCAAGTTCAGCCAGCAGAAGTCCTCCATGGTACTTGAAATGGCTGAGTGCATCCGAGGCAGAGGAAGTCTTCTACTACAGTTATATAGAACTTTAAATCTTAATCGGAACTTCTCAAACTCAATTTTTTAAACTAAAACTTCTCTTACTGTGTATATAACTGTGTATATAGCTTCTTTCACCTCTGGTTGTACATAAATTGTATTATATTGGAGACCTCACAAAAGCTTATACTACAATCTGAATGATTTGAAACATTAGTTAGTTTTCCTTCAAGATTTCTTTGATTATATTTGTGCAAAAACAAATTAGTGATTTGTTTGTAGCGTATTTAGCTTCTGATCCAGAAAAAATCTAAAAATTTTGAATTCATTAGCATAGCACTCCAGTGCAAAAAAAAATTGTTGAAATATACCCCCGGAGGTTGGTGGCAGAGCAAATCAGCGCTGAATCATTCTAAAGACATTCTGTTTTTTAGGATGACAAGTACTATGTTCATGTCACTATTTACGCTGGCCAGTCTGATTTTTGAGTAAAATTTATTTCATGAAAAGTAATATGCTCAGCTTAACTCCCGCCAACAAGGTTTGCTTTATATGCGATTCGAACTTCCGCGTGGGTACTTGTTACAATTAATTTGCGTAGCAAGTCGCAACCACTAGGCTGAATGGGCTTTGTAGTAATTGCCTAAAAACCAGCTTAAATATAAATAGTGTGTATACTACTATAATAATTACTAGTTATAAAATACAAAAGTATTAAATTATTCTGCTCAGACTTAATTTTGGGTATTAATAATTTTCAGACTATACAGGATAAGTTTAGCCTGGGCGAACTCTATGACCTCAATATAATCATAATGAAGAAAAATTGCACATAAAGAAACTTAAAATATTCTGGAGATGAAATGTTTCAGAACTGAATTTAGTTGTTACTCTTGAAATGTGCTGGTTCAGCACTGAATTGCTCTGCGACTCAAGTCCGGGCCACAATGACCTAACGAATTTGCTAACGAATTTGGTTTGTTTCATTAAAAAAAACTCAATCAGACTAGAAATTTGTACAAGAAACTGCAAACAGAACACCAAAAGGACCCAATTATTTGTTACAAAACGGCTCAAATTATGTCTACAGATTATGGTCTCAGAGCAGAGGAATTGTTGGGACCAGGTGAAATTTTAGAGGAAAATAAAGTTGACGCTTTTTGGGTTCAATCAACTGTTAAAATATCTTTGGCACAAATTCGTTTTTACCTGAAATCTTTTCAAAATCTTTTTGAAACATTTAATGAGAGTTGGTAGAAGTTAAAAACAGGATTTCGGAATTCAACATTTCTTCGGATCAATCGCTGAATTCTAAAATGCTGCTGGTAGTTGTTCTTGTAGGCCCCTGTTTGACTCCTTGTAATTTTTGTCTGACAACTTTTCATACATGTTTGAATCTGTATAGTAGAGTTAACAAAAATAAAATAATCAGTTTGTTAAAATTAAATGCTTAAAAATGTAAATAAAAAAAATGTTGTTTTCATAAAATAGAACAACCCGAAGGTTTCGGTTCATTGGAGCTCTTTTTCAATGAATCTGTTTGCTCATTCTATCTAGAAAATAATAGTGTAAGTTATAAAAATAGCTCTAAAATGCAAATGGGCTAATTCAAGTGATTTTATAAAAATCATGTTTTCACAAATATTTGATGACGAACCAAGTAAAAGGATCTGATCGATGAAGCCATTGCATTGATAACTTTATTCAGTTGACTTCAGTTTGTTTTCTAAATATCAAAAAGTAGACCACGAAAAAGTGCTTTTTTGTTGGCTGCAAGCATTCCCCTGAAAAGGACTTTTTGAATATAAGCCTAATTTTCAAATGGGTAAATCGTTAGCTAAATTTTTCACTTAACTTCTTTTGTTTCCTATACTGGTCCGCGTTGGCTAAAAAGTCCTCAGCAAATTACTGTACCTGTGCTTCATTTTTTGCAAAGCACAGAATTGTTTTGTCATCTCCGAATTGTTAAACATGACAATTGTTTGATATGGTTTCACTGTCAAATTGATGACGTAAAGAAATAACAAAAATGACCCTAGGACTCTTCGTTGAAGAACTCCATATTTTAGTAGTACAACCCGCTTTACTTTTCTAAACGTTGTCTTATATCAAAACAAAAAGATTCAAAGAAGTTCCCGCGTTCTCCACAAAACCACCGTACTTACTATGTATTATTTATAAAACAGTTGACAAAAATATTCATTGTAAAATAAGCAAATTATTTTATCGAGACAAAGTTTTTGTTTCCTAAAACGGAATTGATTTTTGTTAATTAGGTTATCAACTTTCAGGAGTTAATTTCACCGTGTTGGATTTAATTTCCGTAATAATAGTCGTTTAAAGAATTCAGCAACAGTTGGAGTGACTGAGATGGATTGATACTTCTGTGGATTATATGTTTTTTTTATAAACAGGTTTTAATTTGGTGTTTTTCAAAAATTCATGAAATAGGAACCGCTTGACGGCAAAATGTAAGAGATTTTCAATGGACAATTTACAATATTTTAGAGTCCATGCATTTATAACATAACAGACTAACGTCGGGCAAATTGCTCTCAAACGAACGGCGAGCAGTTGGCTTCGTCTAGCTAACCACGGTTTAGTCAAGCTAGCTTTAGCTTGAATGAAAAGGGGCGTCAGATGGGCGCAGTGGGAGGGAAGTACATGGGGGGGGGGGGGGGAAGTGGCAGCGGGAACTTTAGCTGCATGCGGCCTTTACTGCCTGAACGAAGTGCAGGCGTGGGGATTGGGGACGGGATGATGGGGATTGGGGACGGGATGACAAAACGATTAATATAATTGGTACAAACTTCGTTTGAGAGCAATTGATTTCCTAGAAAGTGCTAGTTAACTCTTTTAAAAAGAAAACAATTCTACTAAAATTCAGCGGTGATGAGAGTATTGGATGATGACATCACGTGACCTAACAGCAGTTGAAATGCAGCATCAAGAAAAGAAGTAAAGAGAAAGGAAGAGTTTGAGAGAAATAAAACGTGAACGAGAAAGAGAAGGAAAAAAATCCCACTCGACACTGAGAAAAAAGAGCTGGGAATTTTTTCCATGATGAGATGTGACTCTGCAAATTTTTGTTTTACTAGTCATGTTAATAATTAAATCAATAAAAAACTGAAAAGTGCAAAACTTAAAAGAAGTTTAAAAATTTCGCAATGAAAAAGTTTTCGAAACCATTTTTTTGTCTCTAGAGTTCTATCATGTAACCGATCTGCAAAACTTAAAAATGTTTTGTTGGCCAGTAATGGTTGTCAAACTCAGAATAGGACAGAAATATTCGGAAATTTAAAAATAATTGTAAACTTTAACAAAATTTTGCTAAAAATCGTGATATTGAAATCTTCAGAAAAATTTCATTTTCTTAAGAGACTATCCAGTATCCTGATTTTAAGCCTTAAATAGTTTCACTGGCTCATAAGAGTCCATAAATTTGGAACACAACAATTTTCCGAAAACTTGAAAAAAATAAACTTTATTGCTAAAAACATATTGCTTAACTCTAAAAAATGCAGCAGCTTACTATCAAACCTGGAGAAGGTCCCTGAGCTCCTGGTGCCAAAAAAAATTCTAAATTAAAATTGCATAAATTTGTGATATTAATATCTTGAAAAACATTCCATTGCATCTAAAAATTATGCAGTAACCCATTATTAAACACTAGAAGAGGTTCCGTGGCCCTTGAGGCCGGATAAACCTAAATGTGACAAAAAAATCTTGAAAAATTTAAATAGCAAGTTTTATAAAAAAACATGTTAAAATTTGTGATATTAAAAAAATGGAAATTAATTCATGAACAATGAAATTTTTCCAGTAACTTATCAAACCCTAACGGAGATTTTCTGAACCATGAGGCTGAAAAAACCTGACTTATGACAATAAATGTAAAAAAATGAAAATAATTAGCAAATTTTTTCAATAAACTCGTGATGCTAAAATCTTGAAAAACGTTCCATTACATCCATAAACTATACATCAAAATATTGTTAAACCCTAGAAAAGGTTCTTTGGCTCTTTAGGCGTGAGAAATCTAAAAAAGACAAAAATTTTCGAAAAACGTGAAAAAAGTGCCAGTTTTATGAAAAAATTGCTAAAATTTGTCAAACTAAAATTTGAAAACTATTTCAAGGCCAATGAAAATTTTTTATTAACTTATGGTCAAACCTTTAAGGAGGTTTTTTGGCCCTGGGTCTGGAAAAACTTGAATACTGACAATAAATGTCAAAAGAACTGAAAAATATTGGAAGTCTTTTAAAAAAAATGCCAAAATTCGTGATATTAAAATTTTGAAAACTATTCTATTACCATTCAAAACTGTGCAGTAACCCATTGTGAAACCGTAGAGAAGGTTCCCTGACACTTAGGGCCAAAAAAATTTAAGAAAATGACTAACAATTTCATAAAGCTTGAAAACTGTTTTTGTTTGGATTACCCAAACATATAGCTCTTATAATGGTCATAAAAAGTACTTAGGTCCCTGAAAAATACCTTCAAAAAATCGATAAAAATGGAAAAGAAACACGCAAAATTGCAACATTTTGATCTCAAAAACTCCTAAAATGACCTTTCAACCTTAAACTACGGTTTTCCCAGCAGCTTCAGCGCACTAAGCACTTGAAGGACAACTAAAAGCAGCTAAGGGCCTCTGATGAAACTTAATGCCCGCTGGACGTTACCTGTTTATCCCGTTTTTAGGAATGAAAAGTCAAATTGTTCAGACGAACAATTGGTCAAGCGAAAAATTGCATGAAAAAAGACCAACTGTACTAATATAAATGCTACAAACGTCGTTTGAGAGCAATTAATAAATATGTCTGGTTGGTTTTTTCAGGTACATTATCAATAACATCATACTGTTCGTTTCTGGTCACACGTCGAAAATTGATTTCTCTACTTTGAAAACTAAAACGAGGTGAATTATGAGTAACTTTTTAACATTTACACAGACCAATTATGACAAAACAGTGGTTAACCAAATTGGCAAAAAAAATTTTCTGATTCCCGTTGCTTTCCTTTAATTTTTTCCCTTGCCTTTAAACAAATTTTTAGAAATTCCACAGCAGTTTTGAACTTGAGAGGTCCTACAAAAGCTGTTCAATAAAATCATCAGAACTTCTTTTCAGTTCCCTATTTACATATGTATATAATACTCTTTCAATGTTGAAACGCTTGCAATCTGGATTTTTCCCAGATCATTTGAGACCCAGTGTTGTTCGTTTATCGTGCAATGTATTTCTTTTGTCGAATTTTTGTTTTGGTTTGTGTTAATATTTTAAATTAGTTTTAAGAGCGCATGTAAGCTCAAAATCCGTTCATTTATTTCAAAGGATCAACGAAAAATTTGTGTCTCAATTGTTTTTATACATTGTTGACCAATTCTGTAGTGTAACATCCCGATTAGATTTCAGTGAGGATTAATTCCTTTCGTTTGGCAACAAAAACTTTTTTCTTTTTATATGTTTTAAAAGATGATTGGTTCATAACTATCAACTATTAACTCGCAACTACCAAAACTAGGATGCTGATTCGAATATTTGGTTCTCCGAAAAAAACTGCGGTCAATTAACGAATACTTTATCGTTTGTGCTTGTTGCAAGTTTTTTTTTGTTTTCAACACTCACCCACTGTTCGGTTTGAAAATGTCGAATGATTGTTTCCTTTTCTTACTAATTCCCGATTTCGAATAAAAATTTTCAATTTCAACCACCAAGTCGTCGAAAAAAATGTGATTATTCAATGAGAACACTTTGATTGATTGTAATCGAACATTTTCTCGCTTTTAGTTTAATTTGTGCCCAAATGCCTATACCTAATTTACTTTGTACGTTACTTAAGGATGTTTTTATTAATGTATAAAGCGATGAATGTGGCATAAAAACAATTAGCAGCATTTTCTTTTTCTCCTGTTTTCTTCAAACTAGCCGACTCTTTGTCATCGGTGAGCTTATCAGGTCTTATATTTATTAATAATGGCTTTTTGAAAATGATTTTCATATCAAACTGGTATTAAAAAGGAAACTACAGAAAGTAACTTGCACTCTTAACCCAATTGATTTTATTTATGGGAACATTTACTATGTAAGATTATAAAACTTGCAAGCTGCCTGTATACGGATGCAACTCCTCAACAGAGCTATAAGTTTGTAGTTCTAGATCTAATACGATAAAAGGTTGTCTGATAAGAACTAACAAGACAGAAAAATTTTGTGAGATAATTTTTGGCTCACAAATAATCAAACGTTTGCCGCCACCAAAATGGCTAATAGTTGCATAATCCAGTATCACAACATAATTTCAGACCATCTGATCTTTGATGACAAGATTTCTTCCAGAAGATTTCTTTGCATGCACATTTCGGATGTATGTCTATTTTTCGTGCAAAAGTTTTGAGAACAATTACCGGATTAAGATATTGCCCTTCGTAATTTAAAGATGTTCAAAAGAAGTTTCAATTTCTATAATAATCAACGCAACCAGAGTCTTTGAATAAATCTAAGCGAGAAAATATTAGCTAATCAGAATCGAGTTTTTCTAAGCATTTAAATAAGATTATTTTACGTTCTAATATACGTAGAACGTTCCCAAAAACTCGTATAACAAATTTTAAGTAAATAATACCATAAAATGTAGCAAATAAGGTAGTTTTCGGCTTCATATTTTCAGGTTGTTTAGATGATCGTTGATCGATTATGAGCCATTTTTGACGCCACTAACATCAGACAAAAACCAGCAAAAAGAACATCGTAAAAGTCTTGCCATTTAAATTCTCACTTGAAGCTATGATGGCTACGAATATTAATACCTTGCTTTGTGCGTCAATGCTAATACATTTGCCTGGTTGAACGTTGCTATATAAAGCAAAAAAGGATTGAACTGAACATATTCGGAAGAATGTTTTTGCACTTTTAATAGTGGTCCCATTCCCAATCTGCAGTTGAAGAGGAGACTACAGCTCATGTTAAATGCTAAAACGTTAAATGAGATCTCAATGTTAAATCAGATTATCAGTGATGTCATGATAGCTTTCAATAACAGTGAGAAGCAGGCAGTGGCGGCCTTGAGTAGTTTAACCATGGTCAAGTACAAAGGGGGTCTATCTACTTTCTGTAAACCACAATCGATATTTGACCTTCCAAATAAACGGGAGAAACTACCACCCTTGACTGATAAAGAGACGAAAGAGATTGTATCTCGTTGGCACGTTGGCTAAGAAGGTTACTTCAGCAGGTCTAACTTGGAAGAAATTGTTAAAAACACAGCTGCGATTCGAATGGAACTAAGAGAAGAACTCTTATCAACACCCCACAGGGGAAGATGCCTGGTGTTTCGACGTGTCAGACCGGCTAAATTGCAGATTTTGGAACAAAAAAGATTGGAATTCAGTGCTTCTCGGAATGATCAGACAGGTATTTTTACTAAACAAAGATCTAGGAAACAGTGTGGACACCTGATTTGCTGATGTGCACCAGTGTCAAGGCAGCAACAAACCTGACAGAAGTTATTATCCTAAAGACAAACTGATCTCACAGGAACCACAAGAATACTGTAAGACAGAACTATAAGTTTTGCGTGATGTTTATGAATGTTATTCAGTTTAGCCGGCAACTCTAGAAAACCCAATCCCTCACATTTGATATTTTTGGGGTAGCAATATGAAACAATTGCTGTGAAAAATATTTGTTACCGGTCACCACTAACCCCCCACAGGCAAATTTTTTGGGTAAAAAAAGCATCGATTCCAAAAAACATTTTGGCAAATTAAAAAAACGGTCTAAACAGGTTGTATAGCAAAAGTAAAAACCGAAAATGGAATAAGGCAAACTTGTGCAGTTTTGAAAAATTTTGGCAATTCGATTATACCTTAGAAATCAAAACCAAATATTGAAAAACCGTACTATCAGCCTTATAACCGTCCAGTTTACTGGATTACCGTTCTGTAATCATGAATTCGAGAAAAAATTGACCAAAGTTAGGAAATTCTTTTGAACTTTTTTTTCGTCGCTCGATTCATTATTGTACCTTTCGTGTAATTTTCGTCTTCTTAATTCTCAAAACTCCGTGTTCCGTTTATTTTTCGAAAAGTTGCTCTCCCAAAATTTTGTTTTTCATTTTCGTATCCAATCGTTCCAATTTTTTTGCGTTCATCGTCGTAATTGTCCTCTTTATTTGTTCCTTCCTATGTAGTATGTTGTCATACGTGATGAAGTATTTTTCTGTTTTTGTTGCAGTATGCTGATTATGTTACTATACTGGTCAGCTAATTTGGTCTTGTCGCTTTCTAGGGTGTGACTTAGTTGATTCGCGTATTACGGCAGGAGTGTCTCTTGACTTTCTCAATTTTACTAATATACTAGCTCCGCTGTTGTAGTATATTGATTTTTTTTCTGCTGAATGTTTGCCTGTAACTGTATGCTTGTTAGTTTGTTTGGTCTTTTGCCTTCTGGGGTGTGACTTAAGTTTGTTCTGGAGTTACAACCAGATTGTTTTTTGACTTTTCCTGTTGTCATAGTCTGCAAGTTTATTTTTGTAGTTTGTTTCACTTTGCTGTAGTTTGTTTAATATTGTTTGTATGCTGATTGGCTGTTTATGTTGGGGTTTCGCTAGAATAAGACTTATGTTTATCCTGCAGTTACGGCTAGTCAATTTGTTGCTCTTTTCATCCATTTAAAATACTACTGAGTTGCTGTAAATTAGTTTGTTATTGGTATATTAAGCACCCTGATGACTTGTGCTAGTTTGTCTTGCAGTAGCATTTATCCTCCTTCCTAAGGTTTGACTTAAGTTTGTTCCAGAATTACGGCTAGTTTGTTTGGTTGAGATTGTCGCTGCGGTCTGTTACCATAGTACTTCCCCACTTTTCCGCTCTTTGCGTGCTCGTTTCTCGCCCGTTCGTTCCAGTCTTCCCGTTTCGTTGCGGGCTACTCGCTCAACATTTTAGTTCAGTCCGCCCGTTTTCCCGACCCGTTGTGCTCCCGTTGCCCAATATTTCTTTTCCGTCCGCTTCATTTACCATTTTGCCGTGCGTCGCAATCCTTCCACCCGGCCCTCATTCGCCAGTGGCCTGTCTTCCTTTTAGTCTCACGTTGCCTTAAAGCATGTTAGACGCTGTTTCACTTTTGTTACTTACTTTCGCCGAGTAATTCGTTACTTGGTAATTTTCTCCCTGGACTTCGAAGTCCTGATTATCAAGTCTCGTCATTGGGGTTTGGAATAACCCACACTCCACTTGTTCGTTTGCAAGTTACTCTCCTTGCATTAGGAAATTAGTCATTTCAAGATCATGGACGAACAGCAAGAGAAATTGAAAAAGCTCTATAATGCAAAATCTAATCTAGAATCCGAGTTAAGTACCATCCATAAAGACATCACTGATGCCATAGATTGGCAAGACAAGAGGGTTTAAGTTAAACGATTGGTTTCTAAGTTGAAAGATGTTTTCGGTAAACTGGTGCAGAAGAACGAAGAACTATTTGCCTTGGCCAGTAAAACCGAGAACCCCGATTCAATTTATCCTGTCCTTAAGCAATGGTTGGATAAAGCAACTAAGAACAGTGATAAATTCTTGCTCGCGGCAAGAAGTTATATTGACGCAGTTGCTGACCAAAACACCGTATGTGAGAGCGTTATTCCTCAAGGGCAGTCTAAGAAAAGTTCACGACGAACAACGTCATCAATGTCTAGCCAGCGTGAACATGACTTTGTCATGGCCAACCTAAAACAAGAAGAAGCTGAGAAACCAGAACAAACAGCCAGTGCCTCATTTAACAGAAACACTAAATTGCCCTGAAAAAAGGAGCTTGAAAAACAATTGGAGCAGATGGCACTTCAAGAATTGGAAGAAGACCACCGACAGCGTGTGGCCGTAGCTAAATTAGATGGGGCCGAATTAATGGACAATCGTTAATTGTTTAGTTACCACTCAAGTGAACTATAGTTTTTTAATGTAGGGGATCAGATAGAACCAGAGACTTGTTCAGGAGTGGGTAAATTTGGTTCCACCGGGTAATCAATTGAATGCTGCAAGTGAGTTAAACTATCCTGGTCCTGGTTCAGCAACCGTTGTCCGTACCGTTCAAGATACTTCCCCTAGTAATCCTCCGGAAATTTCAAGTACTATTGTTGGTAACTTAAATTATCTTGAATGCTATCTCAGTGCACACGGCCAGGAGTTGCAATTTCTGTTGCTCAGCCGGAAACATTGTATAGGGAATACCTCCAGGTCCGGTTTTAACTGCAGCAAGCTCTCATTGATCGAAGAGTCAATCAGACACAAAGTCCATTAGGCAGTAGTGTGCCGAACCCAGCGAACCAAGCATAAGCCGACATAGAAAATGTCGTACTGCCACGACTTCAGCTACCTATGCAACACCCTCGGTCACCGACACCTGCTATGGCATCATCAAAATCCAACATTTTCTCACCTGATTTTTCGACAAAATCACAGTCAAATCGAACATTGGATCAACTTACTGTAAACTTGAGACCGAAATATGCTAGTATGCCTGGTGAGTTGCATCTGCCCTACCCTCCTTTTGCACAACAACAGAATTTACCTCACAGTAACATTCAACATGAAGCACAACTCGCAGTACCAATCCCATGCATAACCTGCCTCTACCTACGAAACCACCCTTTCCAGCCACCCTTTCTCTTGCCTCAACAACGAGATAATCTTCAACCTTCATCCTCTATCCTAGCGAGCACAGCAACATACCTACCCGTGCCCAATAATGCACCGCAAAATAGTGTCTTTTCGCCCCATACCCGTCTCGTACGTTTTCCACCGCACCGAAACGGCCCGTTAACTGTAACTTCGGTGAAAACGTGTGGCATTTTACTCAAAATAACCCCCCGAAAGTAAAGCAGCCAATAAATAATGCAGCCGTTTTCAACAACTTGCAACCGACCCTACCCAATAACACTACTAACCCTGCCATCAGTCATCCAATTCCGCAATCGTTTGCCCTACAAAACGTTATTAGCAACCACGCAGCAGCCTGTAGCATACCCGTTAACCCCTTCAGTACAAGTACTATCATAGCGGCGCCACCTTTTGTCACGCCCGTTATACATCCATCGCTTGGGCATACCGCTCTAATACCATTGCGCTGGGTTGAAATCCTGCATCGCACGCCTCCTGCGCCAGCAGCCGAAAAAGCAAGCCTGATCAAGGCATTAGCTGACGCCACAACTAGCAAGAGGAATGACCCGGTAACCGAATGGAAGTTGAAGTTGTCCCAATACGATGGGGATCCCCTACAGTGGCACGAATGGTATGGTCAATTTAAAAGCGCAATCAACTCTCACTCTCTAACTAATGACGTAAGATTGACATACCTTAAGTAAAACTAAAACAAATATAGCTGAATTCGCCTACTGCGTCTCAATGTACAAAGACGCAATGAGGACCGTAAAACATTAATTTGGCCAACTGCAGGCGGTCGGAAATGCGCATTTGGACAAACTTAGCAGCTTTCCACCATTGAAGATGCACAATAACGATAACATCTTTAACTAATCAGGGTGCATTTCAAATCTTAGTCGGCGTCTTTAAATCCTTCTTATACAATTCGAATTCAAAGAGTGCTGCGCTTCTCAACACAGCCTACAAAAACCTCCACCCAATATGAAGGAGTCATGGTCACTTTTCACCGTCAAGAAGCTTTGGTGAAACGTGCTCTTTTGGATTGCAAGGACTGGTTAAAGGAGAAGGCCGAAGCGCACGATTTAATGAAGAATGCTGCAATTAAAACCAAGACTGAGGATGCCATCAACCCAGTAACCAACACAAAAGTTGCATCATAGACATTTGCTGTAAATAGGCCTCAAAAGAGTTTCCAAAAACCGCAACAGAGCGCTCCGTCACCATCTATCCCAAGCTGCATCGTATGCGAGGGCAGTCATCGGCTGTGGGAGTGTCGTGTGTTTGAGGAAAAGATTCCAACACAGCGAGCCAAGGTCATGGCTGAAGCAAAGCTCTGTTTTTCTTGTCTGCGTGATAAAAACATAATTAGTCAAAACCCAAGTCTCTTTAAATGTAGGAAAGATGGCTGCAACAACTCCCATAACACCTTACTTCACGGAGTTGAAAAGGTCTTTTTCCAGCTAATTCCTCAAATAACACAATCAGTACTTCGAAGTCGAAGGCAGGTAATAGTAGAACAAATACTGGTCAACAGCAACCAAAGAAAACGACCTTTTTGTCTTCTATCACTGATGTCAAAGGACTCCATCAGGTGACGTAACTGAAATTTACTAATTCTTCTGGTACTAGCTCTACAGCATTGGTTTTATGCGATACTGCTCGCAGTAATTCTTGAGTGTCCGATAGTCTCGCAGCTAGACTCGGTTTGCAAGGTATCGCTTTAAAACATATGGTCAAGGGTACAAACGGAAGAACTCATCGACACAAGAGTGGTTCAATTGACAATGACACCTCATAAAAATCGAGACTTCAAGGCATTCATTGTACGCCCCTATGTGAGGGAAACATTAATCGTAGATTCCAACATCATTGACGTTAAGCCTATGCAAGAAACTTACCCACATCTGGCCGTCCTATATCCAGTAAGATATAGCTATGGAGACATGGAAATAGTAATTGGACAGGATGTCTACCATGCCATCTGCCCATTAGAGTACTTTTCAGCAGACGAAAAGCGCTCACTGTTTGGTGTCCGCATGCCCATAGTTTGGGATCTAAGTGGCCCACTCCCGTCACGTTCAAGTTTAGTCTCGAAATGTTTCAAAGACAATATTGAACAGGAATATGAACTGGCTTGTCATCTTAGGTCATGGTATGATATGGGATTGTACGGTGCGTGCAAGCAGGTTGACCCACGATCCGCAGCAGATGCTCGCGCTTATAAAATATTTGAAACAACGACATTTCATAATGGCAAAAGGTACGATGTCGGTATGTTGTTGGCTGATGACAATATCCAACTCCCGAATAATTACTTTTCGTCACTGATGCAACCTAAATCTCTCGAGAAGCGGCTCTCCAGAGACATAACATTAAAAGAAAATTACGCGAAAACTATTGAAGAAGATCTTCAAAAGGATTACGTAAAGACAGTTCCTGACGCTCACATGTTCGAGCAGCGGTCGGATAAAGAGTGATACCTATTACATCATCCCGTAATGAACCGGAACTAACCAGGTAAAGTGCGTAGGTTACCATTTGGAGCAGCAAAGTTCCAAAGTACTTTTTTGACGAAATCTTTGCTCACTGGCCCAGACTTGCTCCAAAACTTACTCCATGAACTACTCAGGTTTTTGTTCAACATTTTTTGCCTTGTCCGCAGATATTGGTGGTATGTTCCTCCAGGTTGGTGTCGCAGACCGTGACCAGCCATCACTACGTCTTTTTGGCGGGAGGCCCCACAACAAATGTTGTTTTGTATCAATACACGCGCCATATTTTTGGGACTAAGGACTTAACCACTTGTTCTAGCTATTCATTGCAACGCACGGCCCAAGACAAAATAGGTCAGTACCCGGAAGCAACTACAGCCGTCCTAGAAAACTTCCACATGACGATAACCTAGATTCGATGGTGTCCCGTGAGAGGGCACTCAATAGACCAAAGGAGTTGGTGCAAATTCTCCATCTATGTGGGTTCAAACTTACTAAGTTTGTAAGCAATGTACCAAATCTGTCTGATCAAAGTGACGGGTCACCGCAGTCCACCGAATCAAAAAGAATCGTTTCATCTAAGAAAGAATCTTTGCGTGTGCTCAGGTTGAAATGGGATTACAACAATGAAACTCTAATTGTGAGTCGAGATACCTCCAATACCGTAATAAAGTCTTAAACACAACGCTTGGTTCTGAGCCTGGTGTCTAAGGTAATTGATCCCATTGGTCTAGTGGCACCATTTACCGTTGGTGCTCGATTGTTTCCAAAGGACATCTGGCGTGTCCGCGGGCAGCATTGGGATGAAGAGCTATCGAAAGACAGTAGAAGAGTTCCTCGAATGGAGTGAAGTACTACCCAAACTTTCAGAAATTACTATACCAAGGAACTACTTTTCGGGATACTTTGAACAACTGGAAGTTTTCAGTGCCGTTGCATTTTTCCGAGCTCGAGTAACAACTTCGAGTAGGCCCCAAACTGAGCTTGCGTTTGATCTGGGTAAAACTCGTGTAGCACCTATGAAAGTATTGACAGTTCCAAAGCTGTAATTACTTGCTACTGACCGCTCGATTGAAACATGATATCTTTGAGCTCTCACAATTAAAGTCAACACGACTTTCAAATGGACCGACAGCAATACTGTCTTGCAATGGCTTAACTATACAGTCAAGCATCCAATATTTATTGCAAACCGTGTTTGCGTGATCTAAGAAAACACGAGCGTTGACGTATGGAACCACATTGCCTCAAGTGCTAACCCGGCAGACGCCGGTACCCAAAGTATGTCCGCTGAAAATTTGCAATAAATTAGCTGGGTGAGGGGCCCAGATTTCTTAAGAACCAAGCAATTCCCGTTCGAACCAAGCGCTAAAGTGGTTAAAAACATCACACTTGGTATACTAGCCAAAAAAAACTGAAGACACTAACACATCATTAGCCGCATCCGCATCTAAGTCATTTAGCGAACCGCCCCCGCAACTAATCCCCTTCGATAAGTTAAGTTCTTATCAAGAATTGCTACGAATAACAGCGTATATACTCCGGCTGTTAATCTCACATGCATGCTACCGCAATATCGATGGTAGTATAATAGATCCCACTGAGCTTGCCGAAGCCTAGCGTCATCTTCAGTATTTCGTTCAAGGAGAACCACTTGTTTCCGAAAAAAAGATTCCTGGAAAACGTCCGTTAAACGGAGTAGCCGTATTGCCCTGTTTTCCCCCTTCGTCGGACCAAATGGTCTAATCCGTTTGGCTGGCCGCATCAAACGGTCGGTCGAATTCGAAGTTGTTCATGACGTAAAACATCCTATCATTCTTGTCGCACGCCATATGATTGTAAAATTGTTTCTACGGCATGCCCACGCAAAAAAAACGCCATCAAGGCGTTGACTATCTGCAAGCAAATGTACAGGAACGTTATATCATTATTAATTTACGATCCTCATTGCTCTCGATTAAGTCCAACTGCGTCTTGTGCGGAAGGTTCCGCGCTACCACTATTCAACCCATCCTTGCTGGCCTACTAGTAGAAAGACTCGCCTACCAGTCTCCTCCCTTCACGAACACAGAGGTCGACTACTTTGGCCAAATTTACCTTACTATGCGTAGGAATACCGAAAAGAGGTGGAGTTTCCTCTCCACGTGCTTAACTATTCGCGCCGTTAGTGTTCGATTTATTCCGTCCATGGACGCCAGTTTGTGCGAAATGAGAATGGAGCGATATGTGTCCCGGTATGGGGTACACTTGCTACTATTTGGTTAGGCAGTGGTACCAATTTCATTGGCTCTGAAAAACAACTAAGCGAGAATGTCGAGAACGAGAAAACTACCAATATCGCAGCGGAATTTGCTCATAAAGACCTTAAGTAAAGGTGGCATCTGGAGTGGCTAGAATTTAGTTTCAAGCAAATATTTTGTACCATCCTCAGTACTCGTGGCCTCACTGACAAATTGTTGAACACTACTTTTTGTCTCCTGAAAAACGCACTAAACGCACGTCTGTTAACGCCGTAAGCGACGATTCGTCCGACCGTGGCGCAATAACTCCTAATCGTCTTCTACTCGGAAACAAAGCAACAGCAATTGCGTCAGTTGTTGGCGTCGACGATTTCGATCATCGTAAACGGTACGCCTGCGCACAGTCGTACGCTAACGCTATTTGGTCACGTTGGATTAAAGAGTACGGACCGGCTCTGAACCGCCGTTATGAGTGGTACACGCCTGCCGAACAACACCTAAAGACTGGTGACATAGTTCGCGTAGTTGAGGAGACCAACCCTAGGGGTTACTACCCTACTGCTCGGATCACCGAGCTCCGTGACGGTTCAGACAGCGTCGCACGCTCCGCTGTATTGCGCACGTCCTCCGGATTGCTCGTTCGTAAATTTGGTACTCATTGTCCCAACATCCTCTTCTGGCCCGGAGGATGTTACCAAGTAAATAAATCGAGGCGGGAGATTATTAGCCAATCAGAATTGAGTATTTCTAAGTATTTAAATAAGAATATAATATGTTCTAATATACGTGGAAAGTTCCAATAAATTTCGTATAACCTAATTTTCAGTGATTAAAACCATAATAGGGTAGTTTTCGGCTTAATATTTTTAGGTTGCTTAGATGATCGTTGATCGATTATGAACCGATTTTGACGTCAATAACATCAGACAAAAACCAGTACAATGAACATAGTAAAAACATTGCCGTCTAAACTCTCACTTGTTACTATGATCGTTACCAATGTTAATACGTTGCTTTGTGCGTTAATGCTAATACAATTGCCTGTTTGAACGTTGCTATATAAAGCAAAAAAGGATTGAATTGGAAATATTCGGATGAGTGTTTTTGCACCTTAATATATCGCTCATCGGATCTTACTCAATGAAATTCTAGTAAGAGGAATTGTTTTCTTACATGTTGTCGTTTTCATTTCTGAGATAAAAATTCGTCCGTGTTTTTTTTATCGTACATGATCCTATCAGATGTTAACCAACAGAAATTTTGTAATCACTACGGAATAATTTTATCACGTTAAATCTGAGGGCAGGCGCACAGATAAATATGTATCTACTTACGGGTTAGTACAGAGTTCTAGTTAATTTTCTTAAACTTTTTTAAATCGCAGTGCACTATTTTTGGGCAAATTAAAAAATGCTTGCTGTTTTATAAGCTCTCGTAAAATATCATGAGATTAATTTAAGTTTGACTGCGCAATTTTTATAGTCGTATTCATTTTCTTCACAATTTTAAAGTCCAAGGCAAAAAAATCTTTGAGCAAAAGCATTTGTCAGTATTACGAGCTTTCGACTTTACTGCATATTGGAATTTCAGCTCCTAGTTTAACTACCTGTGCATTTGAGGTTGACAGTTCCTCCTAATGGTGAGTATACTCTCTCTGTGACTAAGTGCAATTTGTGTACTTGATCTTTTGTCCTCTGATTATTTTTGGGACGTCGTTTTGGCTCATTCTCTGATTCTCTGAAGTCTTCGTCGCTGTCATCAACTAAATCAGTTAAGCTTATTAGAATCGTTCAAATTTCTTTTTCGTGTTCGAATGAGTTGAAGTCATTATTATGCTTTGTCGAAAAAGTAATTTGTGTATTAGGGTAAAGTTTGACAAAATAGTATTCTATTAAAGTTCAGATTATCATCTTGTATGCTTGAAAAGACAATCTCTTATGATTCGTCCATACAAGCTGGCCAAATACATGTGGCGGTTAGTAAAACATCTGAACAGCAATCAGAAATGGTCTTCATTTTAAGAGTTCAGATGATATCATATTTGGTTAGTTCTTATGGTGAGCAAGATTGACGGAGGCTGGGGGGGGTCTTGGGGAATAGGGAAGTGTGTTCCCGTACACTTACTAATTACTTGATCTTTGACAGCATATTTCCACCCAGTTGAACTATCGACAAACGTTAACACAGAATTTCTGCAGTCTATCCCAACCAGCAAATGAAAACAAACTGTTGCTGCAAGAGTAAAGCCCATGTTTGCATAAAAAATATCTTTTGAGGGAAATGGTTCCTATTAAAACTATATGTATATGTTAGAGAACCACTCACTCTACGAATTCCAGGGTAAAACTTCGAGCCACGCACGCACTTACTTTCAAAAAAGCGTGTAGAAGGCTGACTTTGGCTGCCCTATCTTTGTGGCCCTAAGTGCAAGAGGACAACTGAAAAATGGGGTAACCAAGTTGAAGCAGAGAAACCGAGAAAAATGTGCGCTAAAAGCATATGTTAGAGACCCCCAAGGATAGATTTCATCGGTCACTACAACCTCGAGGCAGAGAACTTAGGTTCAAAGATTGAACTTGGACGCAAAATAGAAAAAGTTTATTTTTTAACCTAAACTTACTGACCTAATTTAGGACACTTAGTTTAGAGCAAAACATTAGAGTAAAGTAGAAATCTAAAATTTGACCCTTCAACAAAAAGCTATAAATAATCGGCTTTTTCGCTATCGGAGACAGATACGTCTGGTTAATTTGAAGTCCTGTACTTTTTTAAGAAGAAAACTTTTCTTTCACTAATCTGTCAAATTTTACTTTCGACTTCAATTTCAAATGAAACTCAACACTATCGTACCCTTTGGTTCTCTAAATACGTTCATAGTCCCCCACAGGCATTGTGAGCAGCTCTGGCACGAGCGCCTTGGTTTCAAGGCACTAAGTCCCTCAGGTGAATATGATTTTGTTATAACATATACATAAAAGGAGACATTGCGGAAATTGCTTTTTAGTAATGTAACGGATGCTCTCCTGATCGGTTGCGACAAGGAGAGTTTTACACCGCCCAGTTTTCTTCAGCGGTTCAAAATCTGTCTGGATGTAATGTTTTTGCAGTTCGCTTTTGTAACTGATTATCCGCTATGTTCTTACAGTTGCATCAGAATTCAGTTCGTACCTATTTGCTAATCGTAATTTTTTCAATATAGAATCAGACTGGGTTGCTACAGATAACACAATGCAGGATCTCTATATGTATACCAGTTCAATCCGATAGAAAAATAAATCGAAGACAAAGATATATGTCTAAGACCTGTTTATCCAAAAATATTTAAATTTAAGTTTGTTCGTTTTGCTTATTGTACTCACGAGTTGAAATAGCAGAAGCTGGGGTTCGTAACAGTTGAATTGCAGCTCCAATAATTTGTAGATACAAGACACAATAAAAAATAATATAGTGCTCAAGAATAACTTTTAATACAAGACAATGTAACAATTTTTCCTCAAGAATAATTTATACGCAAGACACAGCAAAACGTTATATACTGCTGAAGTCAGTCTATTTTTGCAATATTTTGCTGATGTATAGGAAGAAATCCGTTCCGCGGCTGCTTTTGCTGTGTGCTGTTGTGTAGCTTTTGTTATTTCGCCCTTTTTCTTCGCATCGCGTTTGATGACTAATAGACAACTAATAGAAGAGAGTTTTCCTTATCTCAGTTTTTTTGCTGATGTATTTTCGTAAGCATGTTTTGCAAGCTCAGCCTCAACAAGTAATTATTTTCAAAACGATGCCGCTCTCAACTATTCTCGAACTAAGTGCCTCGGGCGACTAAGAGTTTGTTCTAACATTTAATTAAGGTAACATTTTTACTACCACGAGGGAGACTAGGATTTATGTTGTAATCATTTGAGAATCACAGGGTAAAACAATTTAGAGGCTCTTTCGTGCCACTTCAAAAAGTTCAAACACTTTTTTTCGACACTTCTTGATACAGTCAAAAGTGAGGGCGAATAAGTAGGGAGAGCAAAATTAGACATAGGAGGTCAACTAAGTGAGCAGGATACTTTGACAGATACGAGAAATTAAAAATATGTTTATTTTTTGTTCGTGTTTTCACCGTGTGTTTTTAAGATACAATTGCGAATTATTTGACTAAATTGAGATCCCTCAATGTTACAGTTGCTAACTACCATTTTACCTTTGATTCTTTTATTTCATTGAGTTTGTGATATTATTATTATCAGTAAGTATAGTTAAAAATTTTCCAAAATTGTCAATTTCTTTCAGGCATTACTTTTCTTTCATTGAGTAATTTGCAACCTGTGGTAGCAAAAATAACAGACGTCAGCTAAAAATGTTGATAGTAATCGCATTTGAAGAAGAGACGGCTTATTTGGGGCACGCTGTATTGAAAAAACACTGAAAAGAAGAAGGAGAAAAGATTAAGTAATGCAAATGGGGCGAATAAGCTACAGAACGGTTGAGTTAGAATTAGAGCAGAGAAACTCTGAAAATACGCGGTAAAATAAATTTTCAATAATTTCTCTTTTTTGCGCGAGCTATTAAAGTGCTCGCAAATTACTTAACTGAATTCTTCCGCTTCTTTTTTGATGACTGACCAATTTATGCATTGGCTCTCCAAGTATAATTTAGATCGTAAATCCTAATCGCACGAGGGCTTTAGAGATCTAGCACTGAAAGCTTCCTGTTTGCAAGACCCAAGGATGACTAGGACTTCACTCTCTATCTTAGTTTAAGATTCCAAAAAATAAAAATTGGTCATTTTTCATTGGTCACCTTCAAAAAACTCAATTGTTAGAATTTGGTGGTGCAAGTGGGTAACTATCAAGGACAAGAAACGTAGACTAACAAGTGCAACTAAGTAACGCAAGAACTGGACAAGTGCGCAGCAAAGGCTTGTTTTCATTGAGTTTGTTTTTGTGCATTTCTATAACTTAATTAAAAATTAATTGACGAAGTGGAGCTGGCTCGAGATTTTATTGCCTGAATTTTTCTTGCCCTTTCGTATTTTACAATGTGGTGGGAAATACAAATTTTGTTTTTTTTAGAAAACATTCTGATTTTTAGGCAAGTTAGGACATAAAAAACCCTATATTTCTTGAGGCGTGTTTTCAGCGCTCGTGTGCCACAGTCCTTGTATCAGGGCGGTAAGTTTCTCGGATGACTAATTTTTACATTTTAACTATTACCTTATAGCGTACTATGTGACTATTTCAGCTGCATTGCTGTTTTATCAACTGTCTTTTTACAATTCAAAGAATTTGAATTGTATTGGAGCGCTGTCTTTTTTTAAGATCTGATCACACATTTTCATGATTTTTGAAGTCAAATTGGAGTAGTGATTTTGGTCACGCCGAAACAGGAAGTAGAGCGAAAAAGCGAGTGGTTTTGCGGCGTGAAATTTTTTCGCTCCAAACTTAATGTAGAGTGAGAAAACGGTGTTTGAACAAAATTTCGCTTTCTCGCTAGTGGTTTTTTGTTCACATGCGGCAATTTCACTTTGATTTTTACTAATTTTTCATTTTTTTTGGATCGGATTTATTTCTAAATGGTTTTACCAATCCATTCATAGTCCGTTCTAGGTCTAGTTTTCTATTTAGTCAATGAAAATTCTTTGAATTGTACGTCAGGACTTGTCCTGCTATGTTTTTTTTGTTTCTCCTAAAGCCGCTAATAAAGTTAGTCTGTTGTGCCGAGAAGTTTATTTTGTATTAGAGCCCAGCTCCGATCTGAAATGTGACAAAATTTTTGTACAATTTTTGTTGTACCTTCATGACTCTGAAAGCCAAAATAAAGAACAACCGCAATTAAACTTTCTGGCTAGTGAGCTGGTAACAACTTAGAAAAACGAGTGGTCCTCTACCCAGAATCTTAGCCAAAAGCGTCCAAATATCTAGGCACTACATTTATGACAAAAAGGAACATCTTCTGGTCTGAGATTATTCGAAAGAGTACATACAATCATTTGAGAACATTTAGTTGAGCTAGATTTTTCCCATCATTTTTCAATTAGAGAACCAGGTAGAAAAACCGCGAGACACGTGAAATGAGTCGAAGAGTTTGCTTTTAAGCGTTTGACAAGACATTGCGGATAGCACTTCGAACAACTTAAAGTCCAAACAACCGCCGATCTGTGCATCATAGTAACAAAGTCAGTCGTGAGAAATTCAAAGTTAGCGCAAATATGGAAAGCTATCCATTTTGTCATCAAGTTGTTGTTTAATGTGGCGCTTTAAATTTCTTAGCGCTGCAAGATCACATTTGGGATTTTGATATATTTTTTTTGTATAAATTCTACATCAAATTTGCAAATTATGTCAATCAATTTTTTGTATATCTTTGACTTGGTTTCACATATTTTCGTGAAGTTGACAGTAAACTTTATCATGTTTTCGATGAAAACTGGATCTTTTAATGTGGTTCCTCCTTGTTGGTGCTCTGTGACTGGGGTTGCAAAACATACGGGGGTTGGCACAAAAAAGAGATCCTTACAATGTTTTTTAAACTTTTTCTGCTTTGACTTGACGCCGTGTATCGATTTTTTTATCATAAAAAATACTGAGGGGTATAATTAGAAAACTCGTCCAGCGTAGAGTATTTTAGAAGATTTTTTGAGAGTTTGGCTGTTTTTCAGTATTCTTGTTCAGTTTTTCAAAAATTTTGCTTTAAAATTTGTTTTTTTTGATGAGATAAATCAAAAATTGCTTGGTGACATCATTACTTCAAGTTCTTTATCATAACAAAATATTGCTAAATCTCTCGATTTGACCATATTATTTGGCTATTTTTGGCTGACCTTTCGATGATATAGCTTTTTAAAATAAAAATTAGCATTGGAATCTGCTCACACTGTTTTTTTTATAAATTACAAAAAAGCTAGTTTGAATTCTATTTTTTCGACAAAACAGTTTATAACTTTGGAAAAATGTATGGCGTCTTTTTTGATAAGTTAAATCATAATACTTTATTTTTAAAAATCAATGGACTTTTGCACGCGATTGAAAGATTTGGATATTAAAAATTGAAAGACTGGGCTTTGTCGAAAATCCAATGTTGTGCATCAACACTTTTTAGTTGGTAGTCAAAGTTGTTTACTGAAAAACATTTTTGTTTTAACTTTTCAGTAATTTCTGCACAATTATCTTAATATTGCGATTAGTTACATCTTTAAATAACCGCTGAGTGAAATTGAGGATATAATTATTTTCAGCTGTTTTTGTGCGGTAATTTGATATCTGCTATCGTTTTCTTCGTCTTAAGTTTGTTTCTAAATGCTTATCAATTAGCTAGATGTGTTTTTGTAGAGTTTGACACTGCTTTCAAAAAATGTTTGACGAATTCATGAGTTTTGGTAGGAAATATTGCTGTTTTGGTTTTCTTATGATTTTTCCTTTTAAATGACATGCAGCTCGGCTTTTTAGTGAGGTCCATGGTAATCTAGATAATAACTTCTGATGCTGCGTACGCTCTTAATGAGCCTGATATGCGTTTCCCTAAAATTTGTTGTGAATTTTTTTAGCTTCGTCTGCTCTTGTTCGTTTTTTGTGTTGTTCTTTATGTTCGTTATAGACGAACTTAGCTGGCATTCAGAAAATAAATAAATGAAACTATTTGATGTTTTTAGATGATAAAAAAAGCTAGCTGAGTTTAATTTTAACGATGAGTTTCTGAATCTTGTCCCCTTTTTGTTGTTCATTTTGAGGTTTTCTTGTGTTTTTCTCATTAAAAACAAGACTCATTCTGACCAACAAAAACAAGGTGAATTTGTTGCGAGCATTGATATTTAACCTAGTGGGTTTAAGGTGAATTTATTGGAAGGTAGGTTATTATTGGAAGTGGATTTAAGGTGAATGTATTGGATAGAAGATGAATTTATTGAAGGATTTGGCTGTCTAACAAACAAGTTTTATTCTCAAAAACAACGGGTTTGCTCGAACAACCAATGTGGTTTGTCAAACTAAATACATTTTAGTTGGTACCTAAAATTTTTACGAAAAGAAAACATATTTTTTGACTTGATTTTTCCTATTTTTGCCTTTATCACTTGTTGTTTTTTTTAAATTTTCCTTGAGGCCATTTATATTAGAAGCTACGGAGAGGTCAAAATTTTCCGTACAATAGTTTGTTGATGTTTGCCAAATGTTTTTAAATTTTTTTGTCGTTTTGCTTTTTTGTTTCCCAAAATTTTTCAGCAAAATTTTTGTGTTGTTGATATTTTTAAGTACCCGTAGTGTTCAATTCGCCAACATGTTGCCATTGCTCTGGGGTAATTTCAGCACTTGGGTTTCGAAGAAAATAGTGTTCTCTTTTCGAATTTTTGTTTTTTTTGTATTCTTGTTTCCTTAAGATGGATCAAATGCTGCTTTGGCAACCCAAAATCTTTTGTTACCCTATATTGTTTTGATACTCAATTTATTAGTATATTCATTTCGTTGGATGGTATATAAGGGCCTGTTCTGCCTGTTTTAATTTGTTTTCTTTATTTTTCATCTTCCTCGATTTATGTAACGACCATCTAATGACATGCCAAGAAGAAAAAAGAATAGTTTTTGGCGACCATGTGAGCAAAATTGTGTGCTCGAGGTCATTCGTCACTTCTTGCTATATGGGTTTTAATGTCAGTTGTTTGATAAGTTTTGTTGCAGCATGCACGAATTACTTCATTCAGTAAAAGGACTTCTGCACGCAATTACTAGATTGAGTTTGCGAATGTAAAATCTAAGTGAATTTAATTACATTTCAACCGAGCGAGACCTTTATCAGACAATGCTATTCAGAAGACTTCTGAATATGAATAAGATTGGATTCGAGTTCCGGGTCTTATTTTTGTTGTTTGTCAAAACTAACTGGTTACTTGAAAATTTATTTTTCTCTTCGAGAAACTGTTAAATTGATTTCCTTTTTTGCAACCAAATGTTTTGCTAAGTTCCATTTTTGTCTGTTATAGTGAAATAGGTAAATCAACCACAATGGTGGCCACTTCAGTCCGTAACCCATCAATTTTTAAATTAAAAAGCATGAGTTAACCTGTTATATATAATTTTTTCCATTTCCTGATTTGTTTCTACTGTAGAAAATTTAGCCATTAATGTGGATGAGTGGGGTGTTGCAACATTATACGCAAAAGTGCATTGCCCAGCCTCCTTGTCTGCTACTGTGCATAACTGGGTGACAATTATTGATGTCGTTTATTTTAATCATATTCCTAAATGTAAGACCATTTTTAAATTTACGGAAATTCCTGTGATGAAACGAATGGACTGGTTCTTCCCCAATTGACGGGTGTTTTGACTGACTGGAAAAGTTTTTACGACATGTAAGGCATATCAAATAGTTAACCATTTTATGAATGCAATGATTGCGTTTTGTGAATCGAGTTTTTAGATATTTGAGAAGAGCATGTTGATTCTCACTCGACTCATCAAAATTTTTTGCAATCTGGTGAAATTTGAACCAGTTTTTTTTGTAAAATAAAAAAAATTTCTGAATTGATTAATCCCAATTGCCTAGAAATACTTTCAAACTCAAACTTGTTGTGACCAATTTACAGAAGTCTTTTCAGCATGTAGAATTTGGAAATTAGTTAAATGGGTAATTTGGTATCAAAAATTTTCGAACTCTTGATATGTTTAAGCATTACCAAATGGGATTTTTTCCCATTATAGCCCCCCATGAAATTATAGCCCCCCATTAGGGTATAATTACCATGATGGGGAGGGGGGCTATAGGTTAGCTGACCACTAAGCTGGGGGGGGGGGCTATATTGGGAAGGAAATACCCACCAAAAGCCACATTACCTGAAAAGTTCAAGTTCAAATTAAAAATTGCCCTATGAAAAAAATTTCGGATTGTCTATAGGGCAAAACATCAAATCTTTGTTCCTCTAACCTAATTTTGGGCCAAAATCCCGAAGGACAGCAAAGGCTTTTAGTGCAATTGAACCACATCAAGCTCATTTTAAGAGAAATTTCTATCCAAGCGAGGCAAATTAATCCGGATTGATGGAGCCAAAAAGCATTTCCAGTTTTCCAGGGCCGAATTTGGTTACTTAATTCCAACCTTTCTAATTCAATTTGTTTGATTAGTATTCTGAAATTTTTAAAGAATGGGAAAATGCATTGCCTTATCGAGAGAACTGTCGTGCTCAAAATTGTCACAAGTAATTGCGAGTTTTTCTAACACGATGGACAAATTAGTGTTCACATTGTCAACCCTTCCATAATCTTTATTGTTTTCCCAGAAAAGCACTACTTTCTAGTGCGTCTTTATACTGGATGGATATTTTTTTATTAGTTTAAGTTGAGCAGCGCCACTTTTTCCAATATTTTCAAACATGCTATTTTAGATGATAACCAAAAATTCTTTAACTCTTAACTTAATTCCAAAATTATTACCCGAGATTTTCGAATTCTGGGCAGACTTCTACAGTGCAAAGCAGAAATTCAAAAACAATTCTTAAAGTTTTCTGTGCCTCTTGAAGGAACAGGACAGAAAAAAACAAGGTACAACTTTTTATTGCAAACCAAACCAATTTTCAACTACGTATAGGATTCTCTTTCTCTGTTATAAAATTCACTTTATTTGCTCCATTTAAGTTTAGACCGCTTGATTTTTGAGGAAACATAAATTTGGGAAAATCAGTAGCTCAGTAAGAAGTTTTATAAATTTCTAGAACAACTTCATCAAATAGTAGTGAGAGAAACTCTGACTCCGTGTTTTCACTTTAAAGAGACCAGCAGCAGTATTTTTTCAAAAGTGAATACCTCTATACATACAATAGAAATCTCTCATTTTCCAGGACATCGGAAGGTACGGTGGGGGTACAGCATACAATCAGTACATCTCAGTATTTTAAACATCCATAAAGCTGAACTTTGTTTTTACGTTTTACATTAAAAAACATGCCTATTCACACAAACTTGCATTGTGGATCTCAAAAATTTCCAAAGCTGGTCAGTTTTTCATTACCCTTAAGTTTTCAAATATCATGCTTCTGTATTTCGATGCCTTAAATTTAAACTCAGGGGTTTATAAATCTAAAAACCAGTCAATGCAACGATTGCTCACTTTATAATTTGCGAAAGCAAGTTTTGTTCGCCCAGTTTGTTAAACCACTCAATTCTCTTTGTCTGAGAAAGTCTACTGAAAGTTGATTCTGGGTTGAACATATTTTGAACTTTAAATCAACAATGTGTGGTTAAGAACTCATATAAAAGTTCTTTTTACGGGAAACAATTGCCTGTTTTGTTTCTGTTTAGGGTTGAAGATGTTAACTTGTTCAGCATCTCAAATTTACTAATTTATTTTTCAAATTTTGAATTTATCAGAAAAACACAAAAACAACAAAACAACAAATAGAAACAAAAAAGTTTTGGCATAAAATATTTTGTCCTCTTTGTTGTTCTGATGAACAGATATCAGTTTATCAAAGTCTCAAACGGCCAGGTTTTCCAGCTATTTTTGATTCTTTCCAAAAATGATTATGCAATAGGTTTACATTAAAATATTCATTCTGAAATTAAAATTAGTAATCAGCGGCTGGCTTCACAGTTTTTAATACGCTATCGCTCTTGAATTTAATAATTATGCATTTTGTTCTTTTTTGGAACAATTCTCTTCATGGTATGTCAATTAAAAGTCGAATTGATTCAGTTTCTAATCAGTTGAGTTCAACTGAATTTCAATTTGTTTTAAAAATATTTTCATGCAGATAATTTTATTTCAATTATTGGTCGAATTGTAAAAGCTATAAAAACAAGAAGATTTGCAGAAAATTCAACAAAACTTTAAACACCTTTGCAATTTTTGATATAGATAGTCCACATTTCAAAAGATGTGACCTGTTGATTCCCTGAATAACCGATTAACAACGAAAAGTTAACCAAATGACCAAATATTTTCATGAACTTGCAATTTTTATATATCAAACTAAAAAATAACGCGAAACTCCAAGAAAACTTTGAGAGTTTTAATCTGTCTGTTCGACTCTCTTCGTTATACTTTTTGCTTAGTTTTCAAGTGAGCTTTGATCTCGTAATTGATCATCAACTTGATGTTAATTGAATTTCAATGGAAAAAACACAAAAAAGCCAATTCGTCAAGTTTTCCAATTTCTTGAAATCTGGAGAATTGAATGAACAAAGAAGATATAACTTCTACTTTCTGTGGTTTATTAAGCATTTTGTTACAATGAAGATAGCTTTTTCTTCATCGAAATTGAAACCGAAGAGTTTCAGATTGCTCTTTGTTTAACTGTGCTTTTACCGGACAGCAAAAGCAACTAAGTCAATTATTTGTTTTTCATTTCTTCCATTGTGCAGTCAAATTTAATTGACTTCATTTTTATTATCCGATGAAAATTAAGACAAGGTCTAATATACCTACCAAAAATAACCGAAGTGAAGGCGAGAGTAGCTGCAACGTGGCTTTCAAGGTAGTTCTAAGATATACCCTTTTAATTAAAAATCGGTCAGATCCACAAATGGTTTTGCACTACGTTAATTTAGTTTTCCCAAAACATTTTTGTAAAGATCTCATATTAAAGTCAGCACTTGGCCCATTTAAGAAATACATGACATTTTTAGAACGCAAGCAGAGTTTACGGTGTGCGCAGGCGTTAAAAGAAGAGTGTTTTTAACGAGCTCAACGGCTTACCTCCAAGTCAAAGTCGGCGCTCGTAGACGAACCAAACTGTGCCCCATGAGTGACCGAGAGCTGCATCGTTTTGTAAACTAAAAAAGGATTTTTTCCGCGATGTGCGTTATTAAGTAGATACTAGAACCAGATCTTAGCCGCCCGGAGTGCTGATCACGAGGCCTGACGGCGACTAAGATTTTGCTCTTACGCATTAGAGAACCAATACGAGCGAAAGTGTTGTATTTCATTTGAATTTAAAGTTAAGAGTAAAATTTTGAAAATTAGTGAGAGAGAAGTTTTCAGAAGTTGAAATTAACCAAACGTCTCCGTCTCCTATAGCGAAGCAGCTGAATATTTAGAGTTGTCTGAATCAAGAGTCAAAAGTTCTATTTCTAACTAAGTCTTATTTCTAACTTTTACTTTTATTAAGTCTAAGTTCAATCTTTCAAACTAAGCTTTTGGCATCAAAGTTTTAGATGTCCATAAAATCGTACCCTGGTTTATCTAACTATTGTTATTCTCAAAATGAGTTATAATTGTAATAACTAAATTTGTGTGATATATAAAGCTAAGTTAGTTGCTACTTCAGCACAGCTTTGGTGGATCTGTGTCATGCCTGGCCGCGGTTCTGGAGATAATATGTTTGAGTCCTCTAAGCTCATATTCTTTAGCAGTAAACGGAGTTAGGCGATACCACAGTTGGTTTTAACATAATTCTGTAAATTTTTGTTAGTTTTGAAGTTTGTCAAGTACTTTTGATGTGGAAGTACAATTTAGACTGTTGAAAACGGTTCTAGATCAACACTTTAATTTAGGTAGACAGACAAACAAATGAAACAATGCGAGCAAGAGCTAAACATTAGGCAGGTACTGAATTTGCTAAAAGTAAACGAGATCAATAAGTGCATGCTTAGACAGAGTTGGGATTTAAGATCCAATCGGGATTTAAAATCCAATTGGGATATAAGATCCAATCTTAATAAGACAAAGTTTTTTGCTTTTAAATTGTGGTCAAAGGTCTTTGCACAATATTTATAGTCCTTATAGTAGTTTACCATCACCAACTGTTGTATCGTTGTTTGCAGCTGTTGTGCAAATAATCTTAACTTGTCAGACTGAAAATATTTAAGTTGTATCACTTCTGAGAGGACCACATGCGTGCTTTTACAACTTGTTCACAATCTAACATCCAAATCACACACACTCGCTCTCATACGTCATCATAAGTCACGTACCGTCGAATTGCTCACTTAGCCTAATTGCGACAGATATGAGGAAAAGTGAGCAATTTTAAACCACACACAATGGCTGGAAAACAAATAGTTTTGTTGGTTGAAGCGTCATAGCTTTTAAGAGCATTTGTTCAGTATTTTTAATTTTCCAGTTTTAGTTCGTCATTCGAACGTAGAAATATACCAGGAGATTTATAAAATTGGAGAAACTGCGCTGGTTGAGAAAAAAATGTCACTAATTGTATCGGAAAAATTTTGTGCCAAAAATTTGGAAAAGTTTAGTTTAATTAAGGCGTGAGGATCTAAATTTGTTCGAGCAATTTTTCTGCATAAAAGCAGATAAAACAATCTTGTTGAAGACTTTTCATTGATCTGGATAGGTAAAAATTAAATGTGGATAAACTCAATGCAGCATTGGAGCTGACAACAGAAGTTAAACAGGTTCTTTTCAGAATATAAATTATAACCCAACTGAAAAAAGTGGTCAAAGAAGCCATTTCGCTGTTCTTAAACTGGGAGATCACTTCCTGCCCCCCTGGCCAGTGGAAGAGATCAAGTATCCGGGGTTGACTTTTTTCTGAGCAAAAACGAAAACTTTGTAAATTTGACAATTGTTGCCCGTTGTCAAAATTTTTCGTTTTTTTTTGTTTCTGCTCAGATTTGAACCAACGCTGAATATTTTTTCTAGTAAAATCATGCGTACTCGGCGTCTTCTTTAATACCCGGGTCGAGGTTTGGTGGTGAATTTTCGTAAGAAATGCGGTGAAAAGCGGTGAAAAAAAATAATTTTCACCGCGTATTTCTTACATCTTTTTGCGGTGAATGCGGTGAATCGCGGTGAAATATTTTTTTTCACCGCGTTCTCAGTATTCTCACAAAAAAGAATCCTCCCCACACGGGTTCGATCCTCTGACCTCCTGCATGCCTTCGTATGCCTATTCCACTGCGCCAACTGTCACTTAGGTCTTTGTTATTTCTTGTGAATTTTAATCAGATTGAGTAAGTAAACTTTGGAAACCATATGCGGTGAATTTTTGTAAGACGTGCGGTGAAATGTGGTGAATTATTTTTTTTCACCGCTTTCACCGCATTCACCGCATTTCTTACATTAATTTGCCATAATAGTCTATGCGGTGAATTTTTGTAAGAAATGCGGTGAATTTGGTGGTGAATTTTTGTAAGAAATGCGGTGAAAAGCGGTGAATTATTTTTTTTCACCGCATTCACCGCAATCACCGCAATTCTTACGAAAATTCACCGCATTCACCGCATTTCTTACGAAAATTCACCCTAAAACCTCGACCCGGGTAATGCAGGGCTGTCAGGGCAAAAAAGCACCGCCCTCCCCAACCCCCACCCCCTCAGCCTCGCCCTTCTCTTCTCGGCCAGTTATGGAATCGGCGTCATTGTTTAAGTCAGTCAACTCTTGGAAAATGTTGTGAGGTTATTGTAGTCTATTTTGAAGTTCAACCTGTATAATTGAATTGTAAATTTTTACTCACTTAGGTGTTAAGTAGTTTAGCAGCAAAAGCTGAGAAATTTGTAAACTTGTCATTTACAAATGCAAAGCATATTTTCGCATTTTAGTTGCTATTGCCATGCGAAAGTTTCAGCCACTTTGTTACTTTGTAGAGCTAAAATCTCACCAAGTTTTGGAATTCTAAGATGTGATTCTTGCTTATGTTGTGTTACATTTCAATACTGCTTTCAAGGTTTATAATTAAAGTTAATATCAGTTTAGTACAAATTAAATTTGCAAATATAAAAATTTCTTTGAAATTTAATCAGCTTTTTGTGTATATGTTTAAGAATCTTTAAACAAAATAATGAGTTTTGGTTTATGTGACTGAAAAAACATTTTGGTTTAATCTCACTTTTTAGTTTTATTTTTACGCCCAATATTTGCACCGTTCTGTCCTGTTTACTTTTAACACAATTCTGAATTAATTATTTAATTTAACCGAAATGTCGGGTTAATTTTCTTGAAGCGGTTGAAAAATAAAATAAAATTGTTTATTATTTGATTAACCTTTTTCTGGCTTTGGAAATAACCTGTTTTCAAAGCATGTTTAAATTGTTACAAAAACCCAGAGAAACATTCCAAAAGCTTCGGGGTTGAAATTTGGCTTACGCGCAAAACAATTTGACATTTTTTCACATATTTGTGTGATATTTGTTCCTCGCAGTCAGAATTATTTGAGAAATTCTTGCAAAAAGTTAGTAACTTTATTATCCTATTTTGTAAACATTACACACCATATACTTGTGTTATTTAACTCGGTTTAATTCAAACAGGAAATCTGCAGCCTATCCGAGAATATTAAATTTGGGTCAGAAAATAAACAGTGCGGGTCTTTTTAATCTCTTCATATCGGCTTTGTTGCAAACAACTTGTCAATTTCTGCAAACAAGATGGGTGGTAATTCTTATCAGATTTGCCCACCGGGCTTACCTTGATTGAGGATGAAATTGGTTAGATAATTTGTAAGTATCTCTCTTACTCCACAAATTACACTTGTATCGCTGCATAATTGGGCAGAAACCGGCAGCTTGTTACATTTGTAAGATCCAAAATCAGCTATCAATCAAATAAAATTAGACTTTTATTTCCTATATTCTCTAGTTTCCCTGCTTTTAATCTTTTTCTATTAAATCTGGTTTTATTCAACAAGTTTTTTGTTTCAATTCGATAATACTCATTTTTTCAACAAAAAGGTTTTGTTTCGGTTTTTTTTCTCTGTGGAAAAAGATCATTTTTCGATTCGGGTGCTGAAACATACAGCCACTCCCCACTTTAAATTCTCTCCACAACATTTCAACCCTTACTTTTGATTTTTTTTCTATTTTTTCACATTTGCGATTTTTCCCTTTCTGTAAATCCCGTATGACAATTTGATGAAAGAAGTCTAAATTTAGTTCTTAATTTTAATTTTTTAATTGGTATGTGCTTATGGAAAATAGTATATGTATGTACAATATTCCCAATATTCCGACTTTTCTAAAAACTTACAGTAAATCTGAATGAAGATCAGAAGAATACTGATAACTTAGTCAACTTCGATTTCGCGAGCCATGGAGCATAAGATAATAATACTCATAAGCCTTTGTTTAATATTACAGCAACAGTAACCTTTGCATGCAAATTGCATTTTCCCATTAAAACTAAGCTTAAAAAACTTTCAGGAGAAAATGACAATTTTTCAGAAAAAAAATTTAAGCTTAGGATTAATTGGAAAAGGCAATTTGCATGCAAAGGTTACTCTTACTGTATTATTAAACAAAGGCTTATGAGTATTAGTATCTCATGCTCTGTGGCTCTTGAAATTGAAATTATTTAAGTTATCAGAATTCTTCTGGCGTCATTCAGAATTACTGTAAAAAATTTTTTAGAAAAGTGAGAATATTGTCAGCCACTACAACAACACAAATTTTTTGTTCACTTTGTTTTCAGCTCAAAACAGCTTCTTTTGGAACCATAAGGCTCGAGATTTGATTAATTAAAATTTGAGAAAGAATGTAGTCGCCTAAATCAGCGCTGAACATGATTTGGTACCGATGTACAAAAATGCAAGTCAATTTACCAAATACGACGAATTAATATAAAGACTTGTATGGAAAGCTTAAGTCAATCAAAAAGTTCACTTATAGTTCCATTCCCATGACTGAAGTTGATTATCTTCAAGAAAACAAACGATTCAAAAAATTTGGGCCGGAATAATTTCATGTTTAACAAAAAATAATGGCAAACTTCATTTCTTTGATGAGTTGGTTTTGACTTTAGGTTTTCCTCGGGAGAAGAACTTAAAAAACTTTTTTAATTTTTTTTTGATATAATAGAAGCAGATGGCATGATTTTAAGCTTAAGCAGTGATTGTGTTGTTTTTGTTAATATGAAAATTTGTATTGAATATTTTCAAAACAAGCTGAACTAATGGTTAGAAAGCTCAAAAACATACTTTTTCCAAGAGCGTACGATATAAAATTAAAATTTAACTATTTTTACAATCAGAAAACTGTGCAATTTTCTTTTTTTGGCCTGTTTGTTTGGTCTCCTGAAACTCGGATCACTATAGAATGTCGAAAACACAGACTGTTAATCTATGTTTGTTGTTCAAATATCTACTATGCAAACTTTTCACAGTTGTGAGGTATTTTTCGCCTCTCATATTCGTGATGAGGCGTAACTTGATCTCCAAAAAATTACTCATAAAAATTTAGTGCAATTATACTATTTATTGGTTGTGGTAATTCAGATTGAAAGATTTTGCAGCAAAACTGCTTGTGAAAACAATTTAAAAGTTTTAAGAAGTTTTGCAATCGATCTGATCATTGTACCTAATAATTTGTTTTTGGATGGCTATGTAAGAAATGGCATTGTTGGAGTTGTCAGCAGAAAACACCTAATTGCCTAAAAAATCAAATGTACCATTTGCAACGTAATGCTATGTGTTTCCGAAATTGTTTATAAATTTTTTCAACTTTTCTCTGAGTTTTTTTTGTTTTTGCAATTAATCCTAAGCAAAAATTTAAATGTAAGTGCTTATAGGTCAATGACTGAGTTGCATTGAGAAACGATACAGTGACATAAGAAAGGGAGAAAAGACCTCTATCTTCTGAAACCACTTGATAACTATAGTAAACTTCTTTCTTTTTTATATATTAGTGTTTTTTATATGTTCACTCAATAGCTTTATTTTTCTATTTATTTTTTTCCAGTATTTTTTATTACTGATTTTTTAATTCTCCGCTAATTTTTTTTCTTGATTTGTTAAAAACAGTGATATTCGTCTATATCCAACTTCCTAAGTAAACAATGGCACCCGTAGAGCATCAAAATTTTTTTCTGCAGCTAGCAATAAATTATTATGGAAATTGAACCAAAAATATTTCTTCATTTTTTTGTCCTGCAGAACAGAAAAAAATGATTTTTGCAACAATTTTTGAGTACAATTCATAATTTTCTTACAAAAAAAATTTTTATGTTCGTTTCTTTGGTCAGTTTTAAAAAAAATTATCACTGTACTTCACCGGTAAAACGTTTAAGAGTCTGTTTTCGATGATATCTTCTTAATCAATTTTAACTAAAAGTGCTGCATTTTACGTGCTGCTCTCACCAATATTAATTTCGAAAGCTTTATTAAAATTATTTATTTTGATGCACAAATTTATCAAATGGGTGAAAGAATGTCTTTGGTCCCCATTGTCGTTTTAATTTTCGGAAAACCTTCAATTTTCACAAAAATCAATTGAATGCAGAATGTTCTGATGTTGAAAGCAAATTTTATTATCTTAACAAAATAAAGAAATGGCAAGATGACGCTTTCATAACTGTGTCCTTAGGCACAAAGGTTGATATTTTATAATCATTAGGAGAATTGCTAATTGTGCTTTTCCGCCAGACTTGCAAAAGTTTGTGAGTAGTTTATAAATTCAAAAGTTTTTCACGGCATTAAAGGTGCAAAAATCAAGGTTCACATTGAATTTAAATTTCAATGCAAAAGTAAACTGCGCAATAATATCCTATTGAAACACTTCTCTATCATCAGCCGTAGATACCCTATAGTAAAGCTTCCAAAATTCAAAATTCAATCAGATGATTTTTGGTTTGTTTTTTTCTGACATTATCTGACATTTTTTTAAAAAAAAATTTGTTTCTGACATTTTTTATTTGTCAGTTATTTAATTAAGTTATGGATTCCAAAATTTTTAATAGTTCTGAAAAAAAGCTCAGTAGTCCTACTTTTTCTGGTACTTGCTAAAACAAAAGATCCTGACGTTAATCAAGTTACAATAGTTTGTTTCTTTTCTAGGTTTATTGGTCAGAAGTAATTGGAGTATATGGTATTCCTGATTCTTGCCAAATTTAATCTTGTGACAATTTAAAGATTGAGTGCACGCTTTACTGATAATAAACTGATTTGTGCAGCTTGCTGAGATGTCGAATAGGTGATTAAAATTATGAAAACTATTTTGAGAAGAGAATTTAGAATTATTTTGAGAAACTCATGAGGTCTCACGAAAAAGCCAAGACCTGTAAAATACCTACTACTTGATGTTGTAAAAAACCCCCACAGAATTTCTGTTTTAATTTCTTTTACGAATCTGTTTTAGTCATAAAAACCCCCAGTTATGAAAAAGTCATAGTCATAAAACGTTCACTAATGACAAAGTTGTACCATCAGTTTCTACTGACTTTTTGAATGAATGAAGTTGATGCTCCATAACATAAAAGTGTAATGAAAGTTCCAACCTGGGTATGCCCATCGATGATTGTCAAAATAAAATTCGTTTATGATATTTTTGTCGATGGGAAACAGAAACTGTTCCCACTAATATCTAGATAATTTCGTCCTTCATTGTGGTCTTGTCTCAAATGGCTTTGACCAAAGCAGCATCATGTATTAGAGCTTGTATTACCAAAAGACCGAGCTCGTCAAAAAAGAAGTCCATTACATCGCCAATCCTACAAATTCAGCAGAGTCCGCGTTTGCTAACACGAGTGTTCAACATTTTGTCACCAACTCTCACGAAGGAGAAAAAAGGTTAAATTTTGGACAAAAGTAACAATGAAATTCCAGACATTTATTAAAAATTTCTGTCACTGATCTCACAAAAATCAAGTTTTTTTGTCATAAATGTACGCAATTTGTGAGGTGGGATATCGTAATCAATGTCCGCAATTTTGAACATGCTTTTCTAAATCAATTTTAACCTTCGCTCTGAAATTGGTTTCCGGCCATTGATTATTATAAAATCAAAATCAACTTTGTCCACAATTTTCATATTTAGATCAAAGCGTACAAAGAATAAGCTGCAATTAACTACACTTACTTCCTTTTTGCTCATTTGACAGTGAATTGGACTCAGTTGTGATCATTTTAAGGTCGTAAAAATTAAAGGACGCATCAAAAACTAAACTTTATTATTAGTGTCAGATTATTGTAACAAGTATCACTCAGCCTTCTTCTTCTTTTTCGATAAAAAAGCCCCTTATTTATTTTTAAAAAATTCTCAGTGGTGTTTTTCTTTATAGATAAAACAAGCTTTTCTGATTATTGTTTTTAATACAATGCGCATTGCCAATTTTCATTATGGATAGAAAGGTTTTATGATTATTTTAATATTCCATAAAAATTCTCACTGCTGTTTTTCTTTGTAGATAAAATCAGATTTCTGATTAAGTTATTAAAGACCATCAGTGCTGTTTTTCTTTATATATAAAAATAGAATTATGATATATTTTTTTAAAAATCACTTAGCGTTCTTTTCTTTTCACCAGCTGATGTTTGGGTCCTATGCTATAGATTGTTATCAGCTTCTTAAAATGATGAAACAAATACAGATAAAATAGAAATCATGAAGTCTATACTGCGAGAAAGCATCTCAATTGGAACCCGCAAATCGTCTCAGATGGCTTTTTTCAGATCCAGCTAACAGAAAATAAAACATGTGGATATATTTAATTATATTTGTTATTGATTCAGAAGAAACTATTTACGAGAGATTTTTTTACGGAAAACCCTTCATAGTTCATTAGTTCATCAGTCATTGTTCATCAGTCTCTTTTAAAGATTCCATTGTAGTACTTTCGCTCGTAGTGTTCTCTCATCGGCGTCTGCATTTGAAATCTATCTTGACTCTTTAGGGACGATAGTGTCCCTTCATTGTGAAACAAAACTTGTATCAATTAAAAGCATTTAAAAAAATTAGTCTCAATTCTAACTTTAAGCCGCGGATAATAGTGACATTAAAGTTGTGGATATTATGCACGCGGATAATAGTGACACTAAAGTTGCGGACAATAGCGACTCGGATAATAATGACAAAGACGCTAAAAACTGAGAAAATTAGTGACGTTGAAATTGCGGAAAGTAGTCACTTTATCGCGGATGTTATTGACGCAAATTTTTTGACAAAAGTCACACAATTCTGTCTTCATTTCTCACTTGTCATCAATGTCCACAATGGTGAACGTCAGTGGAAAATATTCTCAGTATTGAGTAAGTTTTGCAATGGTTTACCTCACTGTCACTGGTGTCCGCGAAAGCCTATAACACCTAATCTTAAAACATGAGGGTGCGGACAATGCTGTTATTAGCAAGCAAATTTGCTTGCTCAAAAAGTACGATTGGCGACGTAGTGTCTCAAAAAACTTAACCCGATCCAAAAATAATTTTCCTCGGCCCTTGAAAATAACATGCTCGAACTGTATTACCTATGAAAAGTGTTCTCCTCGACCCATGCAAAAGAGTGTTTTGCTTGCATTCAACTAGAATGATTTCACTTCAGTCAAAATTGTGCCCTTCATTGGTTGAGGTCAAATTGCCCGATATCTGATTCACGCACCTGTAATCTCTTCACTTGTGACATTTGGTTGGAGCAATTTCAATCGACAATACAGAATATTGCCGTTTGTTGATATTGAGGAAAAAAATCAATTTTTGTATATTTTGGGGACAAAACTTTTTACAAGAATCTAAAATATTTGTTTGCGTGTAGGTGATATGGATCCGATCGATTACTTTGGTGTAAATATAGCTGAATTACTACAACTTAATTTTCTGATGACTATCGAAAAATTAATGACCAATTTTTATTAACATCAAAGGGCACAAGATTTTGTAACAAGTAAATTTCTTAATGCTTCAATAAAATTGATAGTTCATGAATTTTGATCATAAAGAATGACTTTATTTATCATCTTCTGTTGTTATTTATCTGGCTGCATTCTAAATTTGGCCTTATTATGAACAACTTCTATAACATTTACATGGTACAATTTTTTTTCATTTCCTGTTATTAAAGGTGAGATTTCTAAAACTGAGAAGTCTAATTTCTCTGAGAAGTTAAAATTTAAAATTCATAAATACAAAAGTAGTTCTATATTTTTTTCAATTAGTTCGGAGAAAAATAACATTTTTGGATGCTTAAAATTTATGAAATTTGCTTATTTGTTTAAAATAGAAAATTTCGTCAAAATCACGACATCTTTTCTTTATACTCTGTTATACCCCATTAAACTGAAGATTTAATCACTAAGTTTTAAATTTATGAGTTAGGTTTTGTATCTTGCGTAATATTGTTTAATAAATATTATCATATTCCTGGCAATTTTTTTTCATTGGCGATCTTGAAATAAAATTGCATACATTTATTTCATGTGATGACTTTGTATGATCAATAGTTTAAATTTTTAATTACAAAGAAATAAGAAAATCATATCTTTTTATTCAGAAAAATTTGAGAGAATATTTGATCCAAACTTTCAACGGACCTTATTAAATACGAAAGTACTTTTTTTAGTGACCAGCGATTGATGTACAGGAACGCTATAGACTGGCTCGATATTTTTGTAAATTGCCATAGAACGACTGAAATTTTTATTGATCAGTGGAACAAAATGAATTCAGTGTCCCCATTCCGATAGGAATTACTATTATCAAAGAACAAGAGATCAAGAGCTTTGCCTCCATCTGTCGGATCTATCTATCTTTAATTTAAAATTAATCAGAGTAACACAACAACAGAAAATACTTTTTGAAAATTTTATCGTTTGTCTTGCGCTATAAATATATTACCTAATAAATTATGCAGCCTATGGTCTCAAAATTTTACGGTTACTTTCTTAGTCTACGGTTACTGTCTACATATTAGTGGGGAAAAAATTTATCCGGTGAAATGTTTCAAGAGAAGGTTAACATTATCCTTTGTTCCTTCTGTAGCATGATCAGCATGAATTATCTAAAACAATTTTTTTAAATCTAAATATAATTGAGTTTACTTTAATAAAATGTTTTGTTAAGACAATCAATTAAAAACGTCTAAACTCAATCCAACTCAAAAAATGCAAAAACCTTTGAAACAATACAACAATTTTGTATTTTTCCTTGTAAGTAAGGATAATCAATTTGTGATTTTTTAGAGTAAATGAGAACAGATATCACGAACATCTACGGAACTTCAAGAAAGAGTTTATTAAAACCAACAAAAGTTTAAAACCAAATAAACATATATGAAACCTTAAATTATGTTTAAGGTTAGTAAAAACAGTATTAAATAAATATTAAAAATAAAAATAAACTGAGGAATAGCAGGAGACGTGAAGCACCTTCGGGTGTTACAAAAAAAGTTTTACATAACAAAGAGAAAAAACGAATTTTTTGCCACTATAAAGGACAAAATAGACTAACGAGAGTGGAGCATGATGAATCCAGTTCCTGTGTGACGCAAGACGTGTCATGATTAAAGCGTGTTCAGAACATTTAAAAAAATTTTTTGGCATTAACTAGGGCACATACAACTTGTTTGCCAAATGCATTTTGTGTGATTCAATTTACTTTTGAGAAGAAATTTTGTGTTTTGATTCAAAAAGTATAAGGCTCACCGGTTCCTTAAAAAGTTAAACTGCTTCTCTAATCTTATGACAGATCAATCTCAAAACATATCAACTGTTAGACAAAAACCCTGGAAATTTTTGTTTTTTTTAACTACGGAAACAGATAAACTGCCAAATCATAATTTCCGTTAATTTTTCTCAATGCTAGCTTGCAGCGTCTTAAAGCCACTTTCCATGATAAACAGATTGAATTATCTCCTTCCCTCTGTTTTTGAAACGCTTCAGGACAAAAATCAGTCACAAACATTAGTTGTTGACCATGCGTTTAGATTTACAGATGCTTATTTGAGGTGATCTTTGATGCTTGTCATAGCGTCCTTCACATTTTTCTCTCAGCAGTACGATTTGTTCTTCAGTAGCTCAACAATTGAATGTCAGTGGGAAGTGGAACAAGGTGTTCCTATGGGTCCAGTTTTAATTTTTCTGGCAATCTTTTCTCCTATTACTGAAAATTAGCACAAAAAAAACAAAACTCTCCGGACAAGACTGGCTTATTTGTGATGGCATTGTTGCAGGTTCCGAAACTGAACTACTGTGTAAATTGACTGAATTTCTAAAAATAAAACGAATAAATTGGGGTTCAGAAGGTATATGCGTGCTATGGAAAACCAGAAGCATCAAGAAAATTGTTATGTTGATCCGGAGTCACAGCGTTGAAGAAATTGGTGTTCTTAATGAACTAGTTTGATGCTTTTGTTTCTTTTAAAAGATTCGATTCTTTTGTTTTTCTTGTTTACCGGAAAGCATTCAAAATGTAGCGGAATTTCTTCACGATTTGGTATAAATCAACTATGATCTTTGTGTTCTTGGTATCCTGTCTTTTTGTTTTGGTTCGCCTTATTTGGTCTACAGCTTGCTATGCAATTCTTCGTCAGACGAATCCAAGAAATGCTTGCAAAAGCTCAATTTTCTTTAGTCCGCAAACTCTTAAGGCATTTTAGTGTTTGAATGTCTGAGGTTCTATGGAACCAGGCATTTTTTAAAACAACAAAACTGGCTTTGGAATAAGAAGATAAGCGAAACAATTCCGACGCAGTTTGTTAATCCTGTTTTCGAATAATCTAATCTGGTAGAAAAACTAGCAGGCCATAATTGAACTGAAGTTATCTCATTGGTTACAACAGAAGAATAATTGGGCGCTTTTGCAACCACAAAGCCATCTCACAGAAGAAGTCGGCAACAACTGTAACTGTCGACTTATGAGAATTTGTTAGGCAAACCAAATTTTACTAGCAAAAAAATCGTGCGCTAACTTTTTCTCTATTGCAGCTCCGGTTTATTTGCAGCTTCTCTTCCAGCTGTGGCAATCTCTATCACCAAAAGAATTTCTTGCTGCTCTGAGATTTTTTAACTGGTGTCAAATTGCACAAAAACGATAAAAAAAAACATTTTGAAACCTATGGACTCTAGATGTTATGGGCGATCCAGCCGTGTCATTCCATGTTTAGGGTATATGATTACTTGTCGAGATTGTATACAAGACAGAATCATGTGAGTTTGCTCAAGCGCTCAATTTTTGCCAATCTTGGAGCAGAAGAGTTTTTCAGCTGACAAGAATTTCATACCGGGCTTCATTTTCCTACCTGTATGGAATGCAGTTCAGGCAGCAACGCTGGACGTTAACTTCATTTCTGCCTTGAAACTGTATTTTATCTCAAATGCGGCAGAGAAATGCTTTTTTTTACTGTGAGCTAACGAATTCACAAAGTACTAACAGTACGCCCAATGTAGCGAAGTTGAAATTATTTTCAATGTTTTGGTTTTTGAGTTGTTTGGGGGTTTTTCAGGGATAGTTTTTAAGAACCTCAAGCAAATTGCTCTCTTGACTGATAGCAGAAATTCGTAGCCTTCTGGTTCATCTCTAGATTTCAATAGGTTTTCTTGATCGGTCTCTGCTATAGCAATTAGCTGGTATGCAATCATGCTGCTGCAAGAGATGAGAAATTATGGCCAGATATGAAACGAGATCAAAACTTTGAATCGTTTTCTCACCCAATAAGAGGGGAGTCTTCTTTGAAAAAACTGTCATCTAATGAGCGAAGACAAGCAACACTGAGGAGTGTTGATGTCTTACCCAGCTCCTCACTCGCTGGGTGAGACATCAACACTCATCAGTGTTGCTTGTCTTCGCTCATTAGGTGACAGTTTTTTTCAAAGAAGTCTTCCCTCTTATTGGGTGTGAAGACGATTCACATTTTTATGTATTATTGTATGGGTCGTTAGTCTGTATCGGAAAAAAATTTGGAACGAGAGCAGGAAAAATACGTCAAAGATTTTTTTCCAAGAAGGTTGCACGAGTATTTTTAACTGGTTTGAGCTGAACTGGTAAAAACAGACAATAAAAATAACGGCCGGCTATAAACTAAAATTTTATTAATTTCAAATAAACTATTGATTTTTTTTTAAAATGGATGTGATAAAGAATTGCAGTGGTGTTGTTTTTATGCATATTCTGAAACAAATTAAGACGTGTCCACATTTTCTATGCAGTTCTTAAACCTTTCTTGGAAACATTTTTATGCTTTCCTTGCAAATAGAATTTAATTCGTCGGGTTTAACCAATTGATATAAGTTGCGAAATACGGACAATTTTTAATGAAACAAATTGTGAAAGTGTGGAAATGTGTTGCTTTTCAGTGGAAATTGCGAAGAATTTTTCTACTGTACGTTGTTGAAGTTCCTTAATGAAAAAATTTTGTAAAAAGTTGTACATTATGAAACAAATCACTATGAGTCATAAAAGCCTTTTAAGATTTTTTGATAATCCATTTCGACTACAAGGCGTCGAGCGAATACAGCGAAGGCGATATTTTAAATGAGCACGATCGAACTGCCAAATTTCTCGGAGATTTTAGTCTGCAATAATACTTCGGATTCTTCTAATTGATACTACCTTGAAAACAATTGTGTTCGTGCTTTTAAATAAAATCCTCATTTGAGTTTATCAAATCAGTCTGTTTGTTTTTCTCATTCACATTTATGTACTCTGATCAAACTAATTTACAAAACTGTCATTAAAATCATGTGCATTTGCGGAAAATCAGCAAAAATTGATTTATAATAAATATATTTTTTCTTTTTCATTTTGTACTTTCAGCCAAACGCATTATCCAAAAAACCAAAATCCGCGGTAGTCGGTTGTTTTTATACAGCGATATTTTAGAGTTTTGATGTTTTTGGGGTCTCTTTTATATCACGAATCCAAGCACAACAATCACAGAAAAACTATCAAATAAACATATGAAACGATTTCACTCAAAGTTGGAAAAACGTGAGTAATTTTTGAGAATAGCGTCAAAAATCTTGAGTATTAAAGTCAAAGCCATGATTTTCGGATCCTGAGAGGTTTTAGCACTCTTAATTTTGTCAGAACTATAAGAGGTTATATATTACACGTGTAGGCGATCTTCCTATCTTAAAGTATTTCTGATTCGATATTCTGGCGGACGTTTTAATCAAATAACTAACTTTTTGAAATATAGCCCTCCTGAAATAGCGAATTGTTCAGATAAATTTACCTTCAAAAAGCAAAGTTAATCCGACGCGGCTAATACTTTAGGGCTTTGAATCCTGTTTCACGTTACTATAGTGAGCTGGGCAACTTTTACTCTATTTGGGGGTTCGTGATTTATTACTTGCTTCCTAATATTCACTTTATCCCTTGGAATTGTAATATATCTTTATTGTATATTGTTTAATCAAAAGCCCGCCGTCGCGTTGCTTCAATTTGTTGCCCACTTTCTAACAAGATCAGAATTCTTAAGACCCATCTCAGCTTTGTCTTCTTTCCTTACTTCCCTCTACTCTTTTTTGACTGGCCGTCAAAACCGCCGAACTGTCTCAAAGCAGACAGAGAATAATTCATTTCCAATCTAAAAACCTCGGCTGTTAGCTTTCCTTAAAATTCCAAAATCTTTAAAACTAGAATTTATATTAAATTGGTTATCGCGAATTTATAATTTAAGAAGGTGAGAATTTTTGTTATAACTTACATAACTCATAACTCAAAGTATATATCTCAAAATTTTGCATTTTTTTGAGCCTGTCAAAATTGCAACCATCTAAATTTGTTGCTTGAGATGTAAATTTTTCTAAGAAAATTTGTTTTAATTTAAGACAGCTAAAAGCACTAAAAATGTAAATTTAACGAAAAAAAACTGATATATTACGATATATTGAATGCTCTTTATTGTTACTGTTTCGCTTTTTAAAAACATTTTAAATTCAGAATTTTCGGTGAAGTTCTGAAAACAGTTAATTCATACCCCGACAGTACAGGGATATCTGTATTCAGAAACAGAGTCATTTCAACAAGAAAGCATTTAATCTACGCCCACCAAATTTTCCAAGGTTTGGTCTGTAAGCTTGTTTGTTTTGAGTTAAATTATTGGGTGTAATCTTCAGTCGTGTTTGTAACAGTGCCTTAAAAGGAGTACCACCTAGCCGTTGTGCTGCTTTTGTTATCAATTAATTTTGGGTGTGTTGATTCTTTTTTTTGGTTTTGAGGTTTGGTGAATCCAATTAACAATTTTTCATTTTGATATTTTGGGTATTCAAGAGAAACGCCAGTTTTTTTCATCTTCCTTATTTGAGGAAACGAACAAAATTAAAAACCAACTTATGTTATTCAATTTGCTGCTCAACATTATTTTAAAAGCAGACAATCATCACAAACGAGATGATTTTACGAAAATTTTTGGAGTTTTCTGAAATACGTTACACACAAAAGTGGACTGAAAGTATCGAGTGGCTCACTGAAACGTTTATGAAGTCGGCTTACATAATATTATTTCTACGCCCAAAAACACGTTGTTATCTTAACAAAAAGCATCATCTCAAGTTCAAAATTAAGTAAAATTTACAAAAAACTAAAATCTACCGTTTTTATCCAGTTTATTGGAAAATATGAATTAAAAAAAAATGACGGAAATTTTAATAAGAGTTTATAAATAGAAGTTAAAAATACAATATACAAATCATTTTCAAAATAGAATATATACTTCAACACTTGATGTTCTTTGCATAATTTCGTTACATCATAGTTTTTTAGTGCCAATGTGGCAGTGGTTGAAAAATCGCAGAAATTTGGACGTATCTGGAAATTGAAACTTTCATCAGTTTACAGATCTCGTTATAATTTATCGATTTTATCCTTCAATTCATTTTCTCACCTTTTGCCTGTAATTTTTACTCGCAAGTTTTCTCTGTATGAAAAACGTGGCAAAAAGTCTGGACAGAGCTTTGTCTGTTATGATTATCAGAGCTAACGATGTCCGATGTCATTTATACTCAAGCACTGTTAAAACTGACTTGGGGAACACTAAATGGTCATTGATAGATTCTACTTTATTTTTAAGTGAAACTATTTGGAACTGTTCGCCTTTTGGATTCATATAAAAAATATATGAAAACAAATTTCAATCAAATTTTATTAATTTTTCTTTCTTGAAAGTTCGCACAGTTTGCTCAATTGTTTCAATTTCAGTGGCAACCAATACGTCGAAGTACTCAGGAAAAGCTTCTGGAACCAAACCTATAAGTTCCTATTTTGCTAATAAGTGGTTGGTGATAACATTTCTAGAAAAATTATTTAAATAATGGAAACCTATAAGGATAAAATAAAAAAATTATTTTTTGAATTGGAATACATCGGAATGAGATGAGAACTGCAAATTGCAATCTATTTGCTATTTCAAATAATTAGGATTAACTTTTTAAAAATTCTCTATATGTGTCTTGGAGTGTCTTGCTTCTGAAAAATTTTCAACATCTAAGCAGCAAGGAGCTGCAAGGGATATTTTCATGCAAAACGATTAATATCAACCACATATTTGTAATAAGTTTTTCATCATCGTGCAAGTTTAATTTTAATTTATATTTAGTTTTTTTCTGCCAGATGCTCGAGAAAACATTTATCTCACTTTCTTGAAAACATATTTTGCACTCAATTACAATTAAAAAGCATTATGATAACTTTTTGTTCTTTGCGACTTGTAGCGCAATGTTATGACGATTATCCAGCTATTTTGATAAATGTTGACCAAAGTTTCCATTTTCATATTCTATCCATTCTGATTTTTTAGATAGAATATCTCAAAATTTTTTCCTTGAAATAGGAACTTGAATCGGAACGATCAGCTTGATAAACAAAACGAGGGTCCCGGTAAACCCCACTAGGGCCACAAAAGTCTTTAAGTTGGTGTAGTTGATTACCAATTCGAATGATCAAAATTTAGATTATGGTGATATTGTATACTTCAAATTGGTGTGCTAAAAAGCGCGCTCGATTGTACAGAGTTGCTGATTGAGAAGATCGTTGTATCATGAATCTAGTTTAAACTGCTTTCTCTCAATTCTTATAATGCTGCCAGTTAACTTCGTAGTTGCAGATTTTTACATGATATTCATCTCTTGCAAAATTTTTTCAATAAAATGCATGGCCAGCGTTGCGTTCTGAAGGCACACTCAATTCCTAAATTTTTTTGGAAAAACCCCTGCGACTTCCTACATCCAATCTCTGTTCAAAGTTTGGTGAAACTTAATTTCTAATTAAATTACTCGATAGATATTTTCCGGATTTTTTTGCGGTTTGCTCTTCATTTTCTTCATAAAAGCATTCAAGTATGTTTTTGTTGTTTACAGCCCACGAATCTTTTTAGAAATAGATTTAGATAGATAAAATTCCAACTTTTCTGGTGGGAAAATTTGGCTTTAACATTTTTATGTTAAGAGTTCCATCAAAATAATATTTCAAGCCGGTCATACATATATTTCAAATAACCGGACATGCAGATTGTTTTTGAACAGCTCTAAAACGGTGCTCAAACTGGCAAAATGCCTCCTACCATCCTTTCGGTACGGCGCTAATCGACTTCAAAAATCAAATTAAATGTTGTTGAAAACGAATTCATTTATTTTTATAAAAAAAAACACCAGGGCTGAAAAGATTTCGGCTCTGTGAAACATTCTGTCTTCGTGTTCCTTTCTTTGAAATCGGTGTTTGGAGGTGGTTGTGGGTCACATTTAATTGTTAACTTGTTTTATAACCAGATTATAACTAGATTATAACCCAAGTTACCACGCGAATGAGAACAGGCTCGGAAGAGATACTTCAAATAAATAAACAAACAATAAATAATCAGATATACTTTCCATACCCCAATAAACATTTGCTAATTTTCCTCAGCTTCATTTTGACGTACGAATATACGGAAGAAAGAAATACAGTTTTCGTTTAAAGTTATGTAGTGAACGGTATTTTTATTAGGTTGTGATTTATTTTTTTATAAAGAACAATGTTTTTGAAATCTAGACTTTTAATTATATTTAATAAATTACTTTAAAAAATTATTAATTTAATACATTTAATTCGCATTTCTTAATTTTTTTGAAATGTTTTAAAAATGAAGCTCGTTTTGAGAAATGAAAACTAAACTGAAATATAAATTTCTCGAACACTTTTACATTTATTCGTTTTTATAAAAAAACACTTCTCAAAAACATTTTTTGAACAATTTGTTTTTTCGACGCAATTTTCACATCGGCTTAATAATACGTATAAAGCACAGGCCCAACAGTTCCAACCCCCCCCCCCCCCCCCCCCCACTGACAAACTTTTATCTATAAATATCTATTTCAGTTTCCTTTCAGGAATTCGATAACAGCTCGCCAGCAGACATTACAAGAGACACGGACAATTTAATTTATTCACGCCAAGTCGTTTGAAAATTCACAATTTATTCAACACTTACTAATTAGTTTCAACTTTATTCACAAACAATATATTTACAAGTTATCACAAACATAATTTTTCCTAATAAATTAGCTCTAAGTTGAAGGTATTTTTATTGGAATTAGTCGATAATTTGCCCGAATATTGCCCGAAGCAACAGTTAACCAAACGTTTCATTATTTGTAATAAACAGTTATATAAGCGATTACGTATTGCCGTTTGAAAATTTTACGAGCCACAAAACTCATTTTGAATTCGACATTTATGAACCAAAATTTATATTATAAAATTGCTTCGAGAAATTTAAATATTACTCCGATTTATTGAACTATGAGTAATTGTCGGATAAAGTTTTGCACGAATTCAAAATACAGAATAAACTCAAAATTACAATTTTTTCAATCATTATTTACAAAAATGCCAAATTTTAAATTATTACTTCAAATTTTAGCCATTTTTGAATTTCTTCAGTCAGTTCACAATATTGATATTACTAAACATAAAACTGAAATTTATAACCCGACTTATAACTACTTAACCAAGACTGCAGTTCTGGAAGATGAGTTTAACTACATACGAGACGTGGACTCATGGTGTCGTCGGATTTTGCCCAATTTACCCAAAGTGCCTCGGTTGATGTGCAACTCGTTCCCCAGGTCGACTGTCTTGATGGTCTACGAAGGAACCCAATTGGGCGTCGACAGCTGTCAAGAAACGTTTTGGGTTAGTTATTGGTTCCCAGGGTTATAACCCAGACCGAAATGAGTTTTAATTAGACCTTCCCAGACCGACAGGACTTCTGATCTGACCATGTCCAGACCTTTGTCGAGACATTATTTCGCTCAAAATTTTACCCCAGATTACGTAATATGAGCGCAGAATGTCCTGATAAGCGCGTCTAAAGTTGAGAACCAGAATCTATTTTTTGTCAGGGACCTCAGCCTGTGTTGAACTACTTTAGAGCGCATTATCTGCCTAGATATTTGACGGAAAGCTGGTACTTAGCATACAAAGCTGCATTTTTTTTGTGCGGGCAAAAATTCTTTGTGCTTTCAACCCCATTTATAAAAAAGTTGCACAATATGCCCAATTTTGGCTATGATTTCACCCTTTTCCAATTTTGAGCTTTTTCTGCTGGGCTAAAATCGGCTCAGCTTTACAATCTTCTTTTTTACGGAGACACACAGGCTTTTTGTCCTTTGGCCCGGATTACTTTTTTGTATTTTGGTTTTTTCTTTGTGTAGCGCATTCTGGCAGATTGATATCTTTCTCCGAGAGATACAAAAGAGGTACCAAAAAAGCTCTAAGAAACCAAATCAATCTTTGGTGAAATTTTTTTACGGTTTATTTGTTTCATTTTATTCATGTTTGAAAAAATAAGAAAAAGGGAAAAAGTGACAGTTTTCTGATTATTTGGTTCTCATCTACTGTTTAATAGCCGCACAGCGATAGCTGGGGCTATTATTGGCCTTCTCTTGGTTTTTACAATTCAAAGAATTTGAATTGTATTGGGGCGCTGTCTTTTTTTTTTAAGATCTGTTCACACATTTTCATGATTTTTGAAGTCAAATTGGAGTAGTGATTTTGGTCACGCTGAAACAGGAAATGGAGCGAAAAAGCGAGTGGTTTTGCGGTGTGAAAATTTTTCGCTCCAAATTTAAAGTAGAGTGAGAATACGGTGTTTGAACAAAAATTCGCTTTATCGGTAGTGGTTTTTTGTTCACATGCGGCAATTTCACTTTGATTTTTACTGTTTTTTCGATTTTTTTGATCGGATTTTTTTCCAAATGGTTTTTCCAAACCATTCATAGTCCGTTCTAGGTCTAGTTTTCTGTTTAGTCAATGAAATTTCTTTGAATTGTACGTCAGGACTTGTCCTGCTATGTTTTTTTATTTCGTCGTCATGATTTTTGTTACGACCATATGACGTCAAAACCTTTTTTTGTTCATTCGTTCATGCAATTTCAACTGAATTGCATGTTTGACGTCATTTTTCGCTCTTAGTGGAGCGAGTTTTTGTGTTCATGCGCGTGATTAAATTTTTGGTAACACTTGACTTACCTCACTCTCAAAAATGACTTCCTCACTTTGAAATTGACTTTTTTACTGTTTTTTTAGACTGCCGGTCTACAAATCTATTGCGGCTATTTTCTAACAAACTGCCAGCTATGTTTTTTTGGTTATTTTTTCTCTATAAATTTTTTTATTTCTTCTATTTTGTATTTCTGTAACCTATAATGTGTCTTCAGATTTCGATAAAATGCTCCAAAAATGATGGGTTGGAGCTTGCCAATTCCTTACAAAATTTTGGATCCACGGTCGAATCCACGGTTCACTGGTTACGTTCTAAATTATTTTCTTCTTTTGATTTATTTGTTCGTTTGGAGTTTTTAATCAAGAAAAGTGAAGTTTGCATCGAAACATTTATGTAAGGTTGGTTTGAAAATCGCAGATGAATTTTGTTTGATGGAAGCTAAAAAGCTAAATGGTTGGCCGGGCACACAAGGTTTGGAGCTTGAAATAGTTTTAGGGTCACTTGCCAGAAATCTCTTGTATCGGAAACAGAGTAGACTCAAATAAATATCGGTAAATTTTCATATTTGCTGAACCTATTTTGTTTTTGTATTTGTTGAAATTTTTTGCAAATGATGAACCGCAATTTTATGTCGAAATGCTCACAACCAAGCCTTCTTTTCAGGTTGCCCGTGACTGTCAGTATATTTCTTGTCCGCTCTTATTTCAATTATTTTGATTATTTTTGTCCTTGTCCTATTGTATTTTTGCAAAAAAAAACATTGTGACAAAAACTTTCCCTGAAAGAAGAAGACCAAAAAAATTAAGCTATAAAAAAGTCGCGATTTTGTGACACTTAATTTTCCATTTGGCAGACCGCCTCGCGTAAATTCAACCTTGTGACTCTCCTCAAATTAAAAATTTTGGCAAAAACAAAAAAAAATGGTATGTAAAGAGTTTTTAGGGTGTTTTTCTTATCTATGATTAGCTCCAGGTGTTTTAACTAGCCTAATTTCAGAATTTTCTTCTGACTGGATAACAATCTAGTCATAACAATTCTTCTCTTTTGACTAGATAACAATAATCGGTGAACATTGTTTGATTACTCTTTCCGAATAAAGGTTTTTGTTTTTCATTTCAAGCAGGAAGACCAAAGTTAGATGAGCAGCATCACAGTATTGAGAGTTTTCTTTAAAAAAGATGATTTTTGTAAGAGTCATTTCACGGGCTAAGGACTTATGGACGCAGCCAGATTTCTCATGAGACGAAAAAGTGTTTGCCAATTTACAATTTTTCTAGAGACAACAGATGAGCAACTCTTTTGCGCTAGAAACCGCGTTTCTGTTGACTAAGTTATGTCGCATAACATTTCAACCACGGAAACTTTAATCAATTGACCTATATAGAGGGAACCATTTTTTGGTAATGTTGGTATTCATCTATCATTATTTGAAAATATTAGTTTTCTATTTAAAAAAAAAATGAAAATAATTGTTTACTTAATGCTCTCCCTGTTTTGGGTTGAGAAAGGTTCCTATCATTGGCTCCTAAAACATTTATTCGTAAACTCTTATCAAATTTAAAACTTAATCGATTAAAAACGAAATTCTGAATTTCAAAAACCACTTCAGATATTTAGATAATCGTAATATGGAAAAGGTAGTGTAATTGTACTACGAAGTATAGAATATTACAACATAAATGCTTATTATTACAATTAATTTTCAATTAACAGTTAAATTACAATTAATTTTTATGTACAAAGAAATATGATTATTATGTACTATGAACTATATTATGTACAAAGAAAAGTAAAATAATGATAATCATTCAAATAATTTTGTTCTTTTTGTAAACCGAATGTCCTTCCAAGAAATCTGACAATGTTTTATGATTTTTGGAATCTTACCATGTATTACTACCATGGAATCTGACCATATTCTTAGAATCTAATGATATGGTTATCCATATACATAAAAATTATCGCTCTAACTATTTTTTCTTTAAATGCAATCTCATTGTAAATAATTTCTTGGGCATTTTGTATCTATTAAGTGCATCAAAAAATATTAAACAGGGCCGGGTACATTAAAAAAAGCCCAACATATACTATAATTCCAAATGAGCAACAGAGAATACAATTAAACCAATGAATGTATGATTCTAAAAGTTTTGTTTGTTGTTTTTTTAAATTTTGTAACAGTTACTTTTAAACTGTTTGGTCATATACTGATTTTACTTGTTTCGAAAAATGACCTCATTTAGTGCATTTTTCACCATTTTTCGGGTTAAATTGATGGTTAAAGAACCCACTGATCTCTGGTTTATTTGGATATTGTAACTTCAGGACAGCAAATGGCGCTGTGATGGTCTGGATCCGAAAGCGAGTGAGAATGGACTGTTGGCTCTGTTTGAAACAAGTCCAATTATGCACACGAGCAGCAAAGAACAAGCTATGGTAAGCAGTGTGATCAAATTAATCCAATTAAATTTTTCATC